>NC_023170.2:0-304898 GCF_000231095.2 Oryza brachyantha
AAACCCTAAACCCTAAACCCTAAACCCTAAACCCTAAACCCTAAACCCTAAACCCTAAACCCTAACCCTAAACCCTAAACCCTAAACCCTAAACCCTAAACATGACATTAAGTTTTTAAACACGCATTTGAAGTATTAAATGTAGTCTAATTACAAAACAAATTTCAGATCTCGCCTGGAAACCGCGAGGCGAATCTTTTGAGTCTAATTAATCCGTCATTAGCACATGCTGGTTACCGTAGCACCCCGTAGCACTTATGGCTAATCACGTCCGAATTAGGCTCAAAAGATTCGTCTCATGATTTCTCCCATAACTGTATAATTAGTTTTAATATTTATGTATGTTTAATTCTTCATTTAGTTATTTAAAGATTCGATGTGATGTTTTTTAGAAAAAAATTATTAACTCAACAGGGCCTTAGAGAATCCAACGTACACATTTTGATATCCGTTCACATTTGGCAACATGTAGCTGCGGGGCAAAATTACCAACACATTGATTACAGTATTGGTAAGCTGTAAATGTCATACGTAGAAAGGAGTCACTGATGCAAGAGGCAGTGGAATACAAAACTTGACGTGGGCGGAGGATACCAAGAGAGAACTGAAGTACCAATATATCAGCAAAGAGTTCTTGCTGCTTCTAGTGGGGTTCAAACCTAGCGGACCCCAACTTTCTTTAGACTACAAGGCTTTGTTGTTGTTTTTTCTTTTCTTTGAACGGTCAAACCTTACATTCATAAGAAACGAATTCTAATATTGAATATAACCATTGAATTGATTATTCCCAAATAAACATACTACCAATGCCACCATGCGTCACCAAAGTAAGAAACATGTACAGTAAATCATATTAAAAGAGCAATTTTACCATTCTTAAGAAGTTATAAGAAGATAGTTCCTCAAGGATGGAAAAAATGCTCTATTAAACCATGGATTTAATAATTGTCATGGCACTGGCAGAGCCAGGGTGACAAAAACAGGGCTAGACACGTATAAAAAAATTAGTTATGAATTTTAGAAGTTTAAGTGTGTTTTTAGGCTAAACAGAAAACCGTAATTTAATTATTGTGCAGTTAATTAGAGGAATGACATCAGCACAAGAGAGAGAGGCTGACAAATAGGTCCCACTAGACAGTGAGGCCAGAGGCTGACAAATGGGGCCTACGGGTCAGGTGAGAGAGAGGAGGGGAAAGCTGACCAGGGGGGCCCACGGGACAGTGACAAGGAGAGAGAGGAGAGGCGCTAACGTGCGGGACCCACGAGGAGAAAGAAAGAGAGAGAGGGAATGAGCTGGCAGAGCGGGCCCACGGGTCGGTGGGGAAAGTGGCTGACGGGTGGGCCCGGAGTGGTAGTGGGAGAAGAACAGAGAAGGGAGAGGGTGAGCTCCGGCCGAGCGGTGGCGGGCGGGAGGCGACAGCGACAGGGGCCGGCGGCGACCGACTGGGGTGGCGGCCGACGGCCGGCGGCGGCGGACGTCCGGCGAAGGCGATTGCCGATGGAGGGTGGCGGGGGGTGGCGGCTAAGTACGCACGCGTGGCGCGGCACAGCGTAGCTAGCGGCGGCGACGGCGTCGAGCGCACGCGGCAGCAGCGCTAGCGGCGGGGAGCGGGGAGGTGGCGGGCGGCATTCGACGACGGCCAACGCGGAGACGAGCACCGACGATGGCGGCGGCGCTTGCGCATGCTGCATGGTGGCGAGGTGAGGAAAGGGAGCGGACGGGAAGACGAGGCGACGACCGCGCGAGGGCAGGGGAGGAGTGGGGGCAGCCGGGGAAGGGCGGCGCGCGCGCAGTGACGCGAGCACAAGCCGGGAGAGAGGAGAGGACGAGGAGGATTGAAGAGATGGCGGCGACGACCGGCAGCGCGGCGGGGCTGTGCGGAGGTGGACACCGGTGGCGACAGCTCACACGCGCAGCAGCTGGTACAAAGGTGCCACGGTGGGGACGGGCGTGCGAGGGGGCTGCTCACGGCGGCGAGCCGAGGGAGAGAGAGGGAGGAGGAAGGGGTGCGGGCTCACCGATGTGATGACGACGGCGAAGCGGAGGAGGCGGAGGTGCGGCTGCGCAATCAGCGACGGTGACATCGGCCGGTGCGGTCAGAGGTGGGAGAGGCGACGCGGCGGAAGATCGACGTCGGCGGCGGTGGAATTCAGCGGCGAGGGGAAGAGGAGGAAACCTGCGACGGCAGATGGCGGGGCGGTTTAAATGAAGAGGGAAGGGGGTCACCGGGTTTGGAGAGGGGAGGAGGATGGAAAGCGGAGATGACAGCCTCGGATTGGGGAGCAATCGGTGGCAGCGGCGGTGATTGCGGGCGTGGGCATGGGATTGGTGGAGGGAAATCCGGCGGTGAACGCGCACGGACGCGGGCAGAGCGCGACGTGCGGTCGCGCGAACGCGAGGGCAGCCGAGTGGCGAGGCAGAGGCGAAGCGTGGCGGCGCAGCGGGCCAACGCGCGAGCACGTGCAGCGACAATGGCGAAGCGTGGGCGCGAGGGCATGGCGCGACGAGGACGCGGGTGACGCGGTGTCACGCCCAGAAATTTACACCAAATTTCTGAACAATAGCATGTATTAAATCTCGGTCCAGGCATCAGCCCGAGTACACACTATGACAAATTAATATACAGTTCCACGACTTAAAAACAAATAAAAACAATTATCTATCGAAATGCAGCGGAAAAGGAAAACAAACTAAACCATCTAATCTTCAGCTTCAGCTGGTGAAGACGGCTCCACACCACAGGCACTCTCGACGGCGGACTGAACCTTACTTCAACCTTCGGAACAACCTTCTTCTGACACAGGCTCTGGCACTTGCTCTGGTGGGGGAAAATTAAGCAAGGCTGAGTACAAACCACCGTACTCAACAAGTAACACCCAAGAGGGGAAGAATAATGAATGCAATAGGGTAACAAGGATAGGCTAAGGTTAAATTGCACAAAAGCTGCACTAATTTAGCAAAACAGTAGATAAAATAGACTGAAATAAAAGTAAAGTAAACATTTCAAATAAACATCCACTGTCCAACGTTACACCACGTTGCAACAGGCCCAGACCGCTGTCGAACGTTACACCACGTAGCGACAGGGTCAACCCTCTGTCCAACGTTAAACCACGTTGCGACAGACTCAAACCACTGCCAACGTTACACCACATTGCGCAGGGTCAAACCAGTTCCAAGATTAATAAAATTATTAAAGGGGTTCAACTAATCCCAGTGACTCTGTCAGTTCGCCCAATAACCGCGGGCACGGCTATTCGAATAGTTTTACTCTGCAGAGGTGTACAACTTTACCCACAAGACATGGCTGCCAAGCATGTTACCATGCCCCAACGTATCACCACGATACCTCAGTACGGAAACCATGATAAGACCTTTCACCTAACCCTCCCTAGACAATCGCACCACACTTCAGGTTTCACCCCCTCCTTTACACCAAGTCGGGCAGTCCCCTCTTGTGCCTTGGTAGATCCGGAAGCAGGAGAAGCTTTCGTTACACCACGATTGCCCGTCCATACTCCATCACGCCTACCCTTGCCTAGGTACGTCGAATAGGGACAAGCTAGATTACGAGTCTCACCGTTGCCCATTCTGGCTTGTGGTTAGTACGTGTAAGACCTTCAGGGTTTCCTGAGAACTGGTCCTTAATTGCCATGGGCACGACTCTCAAAACCATGCACCCACAGCCCACCATAAGCAATATTTTAGTTGACATTAACCCGAACCGGGTAGTGAATCATTATCTCGTCTATTCAGAATTAAGCATAATTATATGTGATCCCATGAGCTATTTGTTCTAAGCATGGCTAAGCATTACCCTAGGCCTGACCCTAATCAAGTTATCCCTGGTCCAGCAACGAACAAAGTTGGATAAACAACGGCATACTAATAAGGTTTACCCGAGAATAGCATCAAGTAAGTATTTTAATTAAACAATGCATATTTGAAATCAAAAAGCGGGGAATTTGCAATAATGGGTTCAATATGTTCAAGGATGAGTGTCACTTGCCTTGCTCTGGCCCTTGGGGAACTTCGGCGACGATCTCGAAGTAAACCGGCTCTTCGGCGGGGTCCGAATCTAAGCGACAAAGCACAAAAATAAATAAAACTGGCACAAACTCTACTGAAACAGCAAAAGAAACTATTTTTAATGGATTCTTGATAATTTTATGAATTTAATGAAATTTGAATGGACCTAAACGGAGACTAGATGAATTACTTATGAATTTTAGAAGTTTTCTTGGTTTTTTAACTAAACAGAAAAGTCCTAAATCAATTATTGCACAATTAATGGGGCTGCTGACGTCAGCGAGGAGAGAGGAGGCTGACGGCTGACAGGTGGGGACCACCTGTCAGTGGGAGAGAGGGGGAATGGGCGGCTGACACGCGGGCCCGGGGAGGAGAGAGAGGAAGGGGCTGGCGGGGTGGCGACTGACGAGTGGGTCCCGCTTGTCAGCGAGAGAGGAACAGAGAGGAAGGGAGTAGAGCGCGCGGCTCGCGGCTCGACGGCGCGGCGGGCGGCGACCGGCGGACGGCGGCGCGGACCGGCGGGTGTGCGGCGGACGGCGGTGACCCAGTGGGTGGCCAAGCGAGAGCTGGCGACGCCGAAGGGAGAACAGCGGCGGCTCGGGGAGGACGACGACGACGGCGCGACGGGAGGGCGACGACGGCGTCGGCGAGCGCTGGCGCGAGGCGAGGGGGAAGGCGGCGATGGCGAAGGTGGTGACGAGGACGGCGACGACGAGTCGACGCGGAGGAGGCGGAGACAGCGATGGGGTGGCGCGGCTTGGAGCGGCGACGAGCGGCGGGAGGGAAAGACGGCGACGCAAAGATGACGATTGCGACGAAGTGGGGAACGGCGGCGTGGAGACACGGCCGAGAGGGAGAGGGATCGGGGCGGCGCGGCGGTGAGTCAGCCAGCAGCGCGGCGGGCGGAGGAGCTCAGCGACGACGTCGCGAGGGAGAGGGGGATGGGATGCGGCATTCAGCCGGGGAGGCGGCGACGGCGCAGCAACGACGGCGTCGGCGACGACGTTGGGCGGCGACAAGCGGGCGGCGACGGCGACGACGGCGCGACGACGACGACGGCGCGATGACGACGACCGGCGTCCGACGACAGCGCGTGGCACGCGACCGAGCGCGGCGCACGGCGACGACGGCGCAGCGGCACGGCAACGGCGGGCGGGCGCGGGAAGCGGCCAGAGGAGCTAGACGGGAGCTCGAGGGAGGAGCGAGGTGGCGTCTGCCAAGCAGCGACGCAGCCTGGCGGCTGAGCGGCGGACGCGACCGGAGCGGCGGCGCACGACGACGGCGCAACCGGAGCAGCAACGACGGCGCGGCGGTGCGGCGAATGGCGGGAACGAGCGGCGCCGACGAGGCGGGGGACGACGGCAAGCGGAGGGGCGACGGCAACGCCCAAGGCACGCACTCGCACGGTGGCGGTGGCGGCGACCTCGGCGGCATCCTGCGGAGAGGAAACGAGGGGAGGAGGGGAGCGGAGAGGCTCACCGGCGATGGGAACGACGGCGACAGGTCGGCGAGGAGGTGGGACAGGTGGCGACGTCCGACGACGCGACGGCGACGACCGAGCGATGGGATCGGGGTGGCGGTGGCGAGGTCGGGAGCGGCGGCGACCGAGTGGCGAGAGGATGCGCGGGCGCTGGAGATGCCCGCCGGCGACGACCCGGGCGGTAGCAAGTCGGCGACGGCGAGGCGGAGGTGACGACGCGGCTGGACGGCGACGACGGGCGGCAGAGGGCGCAATCGCACGTCGGCGGCGAACGGCGGGACACAGCGGCGGCTTGGTGGCGGAGGGGAAAACAGCGGTGACGCGGCGGCAGGGAGGGGATTTATAGTGTGGCGGCGCCGGCTAGGGCGGGACGGAGGTTGGAGACCGAGTCGGCGACGCGGCGAACTCGGCGGCGGCGGTTGCGGCGGGCGGAGCGACGGACTCGGCTGGCGCGGCGCGGCGCGGGCGCGGGCTGGGGCGGAGGCGGGGTTTCGGTCGCTGACAGGTGGGCCCCACCTGTCAGTGGCGCGAGGGAGGAGGGAGGCGAGACGGACTTCGCCGCGGCGCGGGCGGACGAGCGGGCGAGCTGGGCCGAGGCGGCCCAGGCGGGAGGAGCGCGCGCGCGCGGGGACGGAGCGGAAGGCCGGCTCGGCTGGGCCGGCCGGGCGGGGAGAGGTGGGCCGGCTCGGCTGGGCCGGCCCGGGAAGGAGGAAAAAGAAAAAGAAAAAGAGAGAGAGGAGGAAAATTGGACTTCGGCCCAATTAGAGAAGGAAGGGAAAAAGAAAGAAAAAAGGAGGGAAAAAGAGAAAACCCCATTTTTGCCGAATTTTAAATTATTTTGTTTGGCCAAATTTTATACTTCTGCAATTTGAATTTAAATCCTGTTAGTCGATTTGCGAGCCTCGATTTAAGTGAATTAATTCCTTTTAGAGGGATTTTTCCTGAGTTAATTAAGCCAATTGTTATTTACGGATTTCTTTTTACAATTTAGGCTTGGGATAAAACTCCGGGCGTGACACGCGGCGAGGCACGGCCGCAGCGGGCCAACGCGCGACCACCTGGCAGTGTCCCGGGAGGAGAGGAGAGGTGTCCTGGACTACGGGGCGCTTGGGGGTCTCGGCCGCAGGTCGGCCTAGCAAGGGAAGGAGAGAGTGAGGGGGAGGAAAGGGGATGGGCTGGCTGGGAGAGAGGGAAAAGAGAGGAGGGAGATGGGCTGCCAGCCCAACTAGCTGGGAAAGGAAGAGAGAAAGGAAAAGAGAGAAAGAGAGAAAGAAGGAAGGAAAAAAAAGGAAGGAATTAGAGAAAAAGGAAAAAGGGAAAAAAGAAATTGGCTCCAACTTTGCCGATTTTATTAAGTTTATTTAAGCAAATTTTATTCTCTAAAATTCAAATTTAAATCCTGTTAATAATTTAAAATGTTTTTGGGACATTTTAGAATATCCAAAAAGCTTCCAATTAATTTAATTAATTTAAACACTGCTTTTCTCTTGAACTTTAATTAACAAATTATTTTTAATGTATTATTCATTATTTTTAGCTTAGGGAAAATCTCTGGACGTGACACCGCTCGCTCTCGCCCGCTGCACACGACACGTGCTCGCCCGCGCCTGCTGCCGCTCGCCCCCACCCCTGCCGACAACGCTCTGGAGAAACAGGGAAGAGAGGAAGAAGAGAGAGGAGATAGGAAGAGAGAGGAAAGAGTAAAAATTAAAAAAACATACATGTTGGACCCACCGGATGCCACGTCAGCAAAACCGATCAAAAATGGGTCAATACTGCCCAGGGACCTTTTGTGAACGGATGCTGTGAGTTTAGGGGTACACATTTCTGGTATTGCGGCTAAGAGATGAAAACAAACTCGGCTTCAAGTTTAGGGACCTCTGGTGGACATTTTTCCATAATCAGTTGTAGGATTAAGATGTCGACTTAGGGGGTGAATAGGAGATTTAAAATTAAACTACCCCTAATCAAAACTAACCTAAGTTGCTAAGCTTGGTGAGTGACAACACTAACTAGGCAACTAAGTTAAGTTTTGCAATCCTAGGGTGATAGTGGCTCAAGTAACACTAGGAAAATAAATTATGCTTTCTACGTCTAGTTTGGCAAACCTAGGGTGAAATGATCACAAGTATGTCTCTAGAAATGTATATTGCACAAATGTAAATGCAACAAGTAAAAGATACAAGGAATTTTTCGCCGAGGTTCGGAAACTCTGTCGGTTTCCTAATCCCCGTTGAGGCGAGCCCAACTCCACCGCTCAACCACGAAGCCACCGCACGCCCCCTTCATCAAGGGGTGGGCAAGGCAGGAGCCAGCCCAAGGAGAGAGCTACCCAAGCCTCGATCACTAGGGTTGTTCTTCCTCCACTCCGGAGATGGCGAACACCGAGCCACTCACAAAGCGGCGCCGGACCTCTTCCACAATCTTCTTGGAGAGATCACCGGATAACTCCCCCACAAGCCGTCTAGGAGGCGGCAACCTCCAAGAGTAACAAGCGATGACTCGGCGTGGAGATGATCAAGTGCCACACTAGCTCTACAATGAAGCAATGCACTTGACTCTTGGCTAGAACTCCTTCTTACACACTAAATGAATGAACCCTAAGCTCAAATGAGTGTGTGAGAGATGCAAGGGCGTGAGCAATTGAAATGACAATCAAGAGAGCTCCCTTGCTACTGGTGGGGGAGTATTTATACTCCCACCAACACAAACTAGTCGTTGGGGTCGAAATCCCCAAACTCAGTGTGTTGCCAGCCTGACCGGAGGTATGTGGTCGGTTAGACCGTGCTACTGTGCAATGGCTACAAAACTAGCCATTAGAGCTTTGTCATATGACATCATTGGCCCGGCCGGTCAGACTGGAGTTGAATGGCCGGTCAGACCGACCTTAGCTCGGTCAGACCGTCATCAGCTCGGTCTGACCAACTACGGCTCCGTCGACTCTGTATCGGCCAAACCAAATAGCCAAAATTCGGTCTCCGAGGGGCCGGTCAGACCGCCCATGTGCCTGTGGTCAGACTGGCCAAACCAACCGGTCAGGCTGCCACTATGTGACCGGTCAGACCGCAGTTGCACAGTCGGTCTGACCGACCTTAGTATGGCTGAGCTCAATGATTTGTGTATGTATGTAATTTTGTTTCAAGTGTTTATGCAAATGACCTAATGTGGCAATTGAACGCATCTCTTTGCTAGGTCATTACCCTCTTAATAGTACGACAAAGCTAAAATAAACTAGCAAATTTGATCACCCTTCACCTCGATCAATTTTACAACTAAAACACTAGCTTTACCGTTCTTCCTTTCTTTGCTCCATGCTTTCAACCTTTGATCCAACGATAATCATCCATGCACAGAAAGGACGTGGTACTAAAACCAAATAATTAACTCAAAGAAAGCGGTTAGTCCACAATTAGCGCTTGTCATTAATTACCAAAATTAACAACGGGGGCCTAGATGCTTCACCAGTTTGGTCTCTACTTTAAGTGGACCAAATTGTAGCCGCCACCGCCCCCACCCCCATCGGCAGTGTTGTGCAGACGTAGGGAAGAGAGGAAGAAGAGAGAGGGAGGAGAGGGAGGGAGATGAGAGAGAGTAAAAAATAAAAAAAAATCTGACATGTGGAACCCATTGGACGCCACGTCAGCAAAACCAGTCGAAAAATAGGTCAATACTGCCGAGGGACCTTTTGTGAACGGATTTTGTTAGTTTAGAGGTATACATTTTTGTTATTGCGGCTAAGGGATGAAAATAAACTGGGCTTCAAGTTTAGAGGCCTCTGTTGAACTTTTTCCATAATTAGTTTGGTCTCTACTTTAAGTGGACCAAACTACAGATGGGTTGCTAATTCACAGGCGACTTTAGAACGAGGAGGCCTCATACAACGAACCCCGTTTAGGCTTTGTTTGGCAACAAGGCAACAAGGGAAGATATCCCTAGAGGGGGTGTCGGAGGACGTGAAAGGGGCGGCAGCGTCAGCGCCGGCGAACGACGAGCGAGGTGGGGGCGCCCGCCGAAGCGGAGAGGCCGATGTTTTCGTTTTTTTCTGGCGGCATCGGTGGCAGAGTTCCATCGGGTCGAGTAGTGGTGTGATTTCCCTAGGGTTTGGGATGGATTGGGCCAGGAAACCTACCTTTCCGGGCCTTGCCAAATGGATTTTTTTGTATCCAGGAATTTATCCCCCTCGTGGTGGGCTTCCCCTTTGGGCCGGGGAACAGGCCGGGATCCCAGGCTTTTACCCCCCAGCCAAAGGCCTTAGTTGGGCTGGCTACGCAGGCCCAATATGAGCTTCGGAGGTCAGGTTTTTATTCGCATCCTGTCCCCCTAACCCTAGTTAGTTCATAGTACTTCCTCATCCCCTTCCTTCCGCCGCCGCCATCTTGAGCTAAAAGTTCTCCGGGGCTCCCATACTCGAATTTTTTCCTACACATCACGCAAAATGCGCCTCGATACCTCCGCTTCCGCCTCCTCCGCCGCCTATTCATGTATCCTTCTCAACAGCGACCCTGATATCGGCAGCCGCCGCAACAACACCACGGCCGTCGGCCAAGGGAGGGATAACCTCACAATCGAGGCGTCCTTCTGCTATGCGCAGCCGCCGCTCCCGTCCAACCTCTTCGTCCATTGCCCCGGCGCAACCTTCCCCCGCAGCTCCATAATCGTCTCCACCGCCGACGATCTCCTTCTCTTCCGCGTCCCGGTGGCCGTCGAACCGCCACCAAAATTCATCAGGTACGACGACTGCGACTACATCATCTACCGTGCCGGTAGGTCCCCGTCTCTCACGCGTATTCCAAATCCGAAGCCCAACTTCTACGACCTGAACGTCGGCCTCCTTTCGCGCGCCGGAGATCTATTTACTGTTGCTGCCCTTGTTGCTAACTCCACAAATGAATTCACCCTTCATCGATTCGACTCTGAAGTTGGAAATTGGTCCATGAAGACGGTATTGCTGGATGCCCCGCGGAAGCCCTACCCGATGAGGATCCCCGCTAATGCGCTTCGGCTCAACCACCACATCACAACAACTGTTATCACGCTCGGAGGTAAATCTGGCACCATGGGTTGGGTTGATCTCTGGAGCGGCATCCTGCTCTATGACCTATTCCCTGAGGAGGATCAAGAGAGACCACCTATGCTATGGCACATGCGGCTGCCATTGCCGATGGATCTGGGAAAATGGGTAACGGTACTAGGCTGCCCAAAGTCTACTCGTGGAATCGCATCTGTCATCAAGGATGGCAAGCCCTGTCTCAAGCTTGCTGGCCTGCAAATTATCGAGGAACGTCTTCCCTACGATGACATTGAAACATATATGCCCTGCTACAGAGTCAACAACTGGGCCATCACCACATGGAGCAACACTATTATGGTCCACGCCAATTCTTCCGACAATTGGCAAGAGGACTTCACCGTATGGGCTCCAGATATAATTATCAGTGATACTGTACGTTCAGAATTGTTGGCCTCTGGTTTGCTACACCGTAAACCGTCTCAAGATGGTGAAGAGACGGTGGAGCTTGCACTGCAAAATCTTGTGGTGTCTGAGCCCACACCAAGCCTGAATGGTGAAGAAGAGGTCGTTTATCTGATGGCCAGGCCAAAGTACTTCCACCCCAAAGCATGGGCCCTTGCTATTGACATCAAGAACCACACACTGCTAGATGTGGCTGAGTTTGGCACTGCTAAGGCCGGAATGCTTCCTATTGTCACCTATCGCTCTAGTGCCATTTCCAAATATTTAACTCAGGCAACCCCTCCAGGTAATTACTTGTTACATATGCATGTTATAGCTGTTATTTCAATCGATCCACCTGCCATCACATTGTGTGATCTCTTGATCATATTTCAGGTTATATACATCATTTACGTTAGAAATGCATTGGTTTTGCATGTTATCGTGTCACTTTGTCGGGTTGTGATACTGCCTGAAGTGTATCTAAACCTGGATCTGTACTTAGTTCGAAAGTGCACTATATGATGTCCTTAATATACCTTTTCTCACTTTAGTTCTGCCTTTTGTTGTTAGTTGTAAACGCATACAACCCCTAATTTAACTGAACATGGTTTCCTAGTTTATATCCGTACAATTAATATTACATTGTTATCAAGGTACATTCCAATCTGCCTGAACCCTGGCTGAAAACATATAGAACTCCTCACCTCACCTATATTCTGCTTGATTTCAACAATTTTGGCCTGCTTGATCAGTCGTCCACTCTCGTCTCTTATTTTCCCAATTGCTACCTACCTGACCAGAGCTCTAATACGGACATGCAGAATAGGGACTAAAGAATGTGTTAATGACTAATGAAAAAGGTCGATGATTGTTTGTGCTCCTGCTGCTGTGAATTAATGTGTTATGTGGTGCGTGAGAGAAGTGGGCTAATCTTACGTGGCAGCTGACTGATAGTGTTATTGTTACCGTGGAAATGTGAAGTAGACATAAGTGGGTTTCTATGAGGCATCAGGCTGAGCTATGTTGCGGACTACATGAACTTTGTTTTGCATTTATTTAGTACTAATTTTTTTGTTGTCTACATGTCTAGCCCTGTTTTTGTCACCTGGCTTTGCCAGTGCCATGACAATGATTAAATCCATTGTTTAATATGGTTTACTGTACATGTTCTTACTTTGGTGACACATGGTGGCATTGGTAGTATGTTTATTTGGGAATAATCAATTCAATGGTTATATTCAATATTAGAATTCGTTTCTTATGAATGTAAGGTTTGACCCTTCAAAGAAAAGAAAAAACAACAACAAAGCCTTGTAGTCTGAAGAAAGTTGGGGTCCGCTAGTTTTGTATCCCACTGCCTCTTGCATTGGTGACTCCTTTCTACGTATGACATTTGCAGCATACCAATACTGTAATCAATATGTTGGTAATTGTGCCCTGCGCAGCTACATGTTGCCAAATGTGAACTTAACTAACTCGGATATCAAAATGTGTACATTGGATTCTCTTAGTTTTTTCCAGGGTTGATGAGTGTTGTATTCAATACGCATGTGTTGGATTTTGCCTGTCTTCATTAAGCATTTATGCTATTTCATTTGCTGTAGTAACAAGAAAAACTTAGGTTGCAGCCGTGGCAAGGTGATGCTGGAGGTTGCTATTTAATCACATAGGGTTAAACTCGATGGGTTATATGAAGAGATATGGATCATCAATAAGAATTTTGACAGAGCACTTACTATAGATGATTAAATAATGGGGCAATTTCGTTCTTGCCCCTGTTTCGGATTCTAATAGTGATTTTACCCCTCCTTTTTATGGGTTTTTTACACTGTTGTGAAACTTGAGGTTATCTTGTAGTTCTGGTTATCTAAGATGCTATTCGAACAAGCTTGTATGATGATTTGTAGACCATTTTGTTAAAATATTTGTAATGGTTATGCTTTTGAGAACTAATGTTCGCTACAAATAATTTTATATCTAATATTTTTGTGACAAGAAGTTGTGCTGTTATGAAACTTGAGGTTATCTTCTAGTTCTGGTTGTAGCCTGACTTTAGTCATAGAGATGCAGCCTCACTTTCATCATTTGTAGCCTGACTGTTGTATGATTCGTTGTGGAGATAAAGAAACAAACCAATGCTTAAAAATAGTTTGTAGTGCTCAACTAACTGTTGTTTGCCGCTCAACTAACTGATGTTTGTATTGTGTTGTCCTGCCTATTTTGAGGGTTTAGTCTTTAAAAACTGATCACAGGATCAGATTACTTGTCGTCCTGTGAATTATTTGTTAGTTGTCTACTATTTAGACTCTAGAAAATGATAGTACTTGTTGTCATGCGTATGTTGCATTTCTGCAGCCAACAGTACATGCTAGTACTACATTTTAGCGTGTTCTTGCAGAAATGAATGTTTCTGGAAGTATATAGTAGGCATACATGACAGTTCTATGGAATATGTCTACTGTTGTCATATAAGCTTCTTATATTGTTGGAATCACAGTGATGATTGTGAAGCAAAGGAAAAAGCAATCGTTATGAATTGGAAATGGCTCAATGACTTGTGAACTGAGCATGGCTTCAGTGAAATGTGACGGTAGCCTTGATGACTTATGAACCGAGCACGGTTTCGGTGATAAAAGCAGTGAACAGCAAAATTGGGTAAACAGACCAAAAGTTCCGTGCCTTTTTAGTATTTTGGTCTAAGAACGTGGTATGCGCAGAGTAGTTGATGTGTTAAGTCTTTTTTTTTGTCAAATTGACTCTTTCACAAACTTATTATGAAACTAGACCGTCAAAAAAAAAACTTTAACTAAGCCGTTAGTCCAGCGCTAGGCTTCTTGGCGCTGATGTTGAACTTTGCAGCGCCAGGGCCCATGGCGCTGAGGCCCCGCCAGCTGGACCACGTCCCGAGCCACGTACCGACGTGGCACGGCTGATTAGCGCCAACGCATCTGGCGCTATACTCTCGGCTAAGAGCAAGTTCAAGCTGCTGACTAATAGCCCATTACTAAAGCCAGCTACTAATACAATAGATTGGCTGTTGGCTGACTACAGTTCATAATTAAATAGTAAATTGTAGCATGCACATATCAATGTGTATGATCTAGAGTGAATTGCATCCTTGTAGCCATTTGTGCAAGGGCATATCAGACACAATACCAACCATATTCTGTTCAGTAAAAAATTACAAGGCACTATTATTACATAGCATAATTCAAATACCATAGATTATCGATAATATTATCCTGGTTCAAACATAAGTCTTACGCAAAAGGGTAAGGTACTAAAGGATAGCTGTAGTTATTACAGTTCCATAGAATCGACAAGATATTACAGAGGATAAAGAAACACAGACATAACGGTTTACAGTTCCAAAAGTCACATAAACAATATGACATTAAGCAAAATATATATATTCCACCGAATGAGGCAATGGTTTCTCCATCTAATCAAAGATAGACCGTTGATAGCAGAATTGTTGCATCATATATTACTGTTGGCTAAGCTATCATTAACCTGATGGGAGAAAAAAAAGACACAAATACATCATATCAGTAGTGAGAATTTGATGATTAAATGGGCAAATGAACCTTTTTTTAGTGAAACCTCAGTAAAATGAGTAATCGCTACATGCATATATCTGCAGTTGGTATATCTTACAAATAAATTGTTGCACTGGGAAAAAAATTGACTGAGAATTTCATGAGCATTTCGTAATATATATTGTCATTGTATGCAGTATGGCTAGATGCATGACTAGTAAATTCAAATTTAGTTCAGCCGGTGAAAGCATTAACAAAACACCATGGTATTGCATCACAAGGAAGAAGAGAGAATTACTGAATTACGACTATTAGTAGTCTAGCTTACGGTGCATTTAGTTTAAGTAAATCATCACAACGAAGAAAAGATAATCACTATAATGTGTCTATAAGTAATTTGGCCTAATTCTAAATTTAGTTCATATAAGCTACCTGTAAGAAGTGAAGTGCAGCACCATGATTTGGACAGCAGAGCAAAGCATGTACCTAAAATATGTTAGACACAACGGTTAAATGATATAACCTAAACACGGTAAAGAAAAGGAAAATAACATCACATGATTATTACCCTACCATGTTTATGCTTGCTGACTATGTCCAAAACGATGCCAAATATGCTCAATTAAATCAGATTTCAGTTGGGTATGTATAGAACGATCACGAATAGCAAATTTTCTACGTAGGACATCACTAAAACATGGATTATCACCAGAAGTTACTTCAGCAGGCAGAACTATTGATGTCCTAGGAATTCTATTGAGGTCAAGGTCACATATTGCATCCTCTTTCTCATCTTCAACAATCATATTGTGGAGAATCACACAAGCTAGCATTATTTTCCCAACACTCTTTCGTTTCCACTTCTTTGCTAGACGGCGCACAATGTTAAAACGTGCTTGCAACACTCCAAAAGCCCGCTTCACATCTTTCCTTGCCCCTTCTTGACGTTCAGCAAACAATTTATGCTTCTCTGTTTGTGGAATTGATATAGTCTTGATGAAGCTGGCCCAATCTGGGTATATACCATCAGCAAGATAATACCCGTTGTTATACTCATTCCCGTTAGCAAAAAAATGAACCCGAGAAGCCTCTCCTCTAACTTGTTCTAGGAATAAGGATGACTGATTCAGCATATTATGTCGTTGTTAGAACCAGCGACACCAAAAATAGCATGCTAAATCCAAAGGTCATGTGAAGCAACCGCTTCAAGGATCATTGTTGGGACCTTGTAGTCACCACGAGTGAATTGGCCCCTCCAAGCTCTTGGACAACTCTCCCACCTCCAATGCATGCAATCAATACTTCCTAGCATACCCGGAAAGCCACGAGACTCATTAACTTGTAGTATACGCTCTAAATCCTCACTTGTGGGCCATCGCAAATATTGCCCACCAAAGACCTCAACTATTCCGTGAGCAAAAGTGTCCAAACACTCTAAGGATGTGCTCTTGCCGATTAGCAAGTACTCATCTAAGGCATCAGCAGGCGTGCCATATGCTAACATACGAATCGCTGCTGTGCACTTTTGAAGTGGAGAAAGGCCTATGCGACCAGAACAATCTTCTCTTTGAATAAAATACGGAGACTAGTGACCTAGGGCTTGCACGATGCGTAAAAAGAGATGCTTTCGCATACGAAATCTTGTGTGAAACATTCTCTCGGAGTACAGTGGCCTATCTGCAAAGTAATCAGACACAAGACGTCGGTGACCTTCTCCATGATCCCTTGCAATAGTCTTCCTTGTTCCTCCTTGGCGCTGGACTAGCCCAGCTGCAAACTTCGCCTTGATCTTCTCTACAATTCTAGTAGCAAAGGAGTCTAGGACATTCTGATCAGCGATGTATTTGTCAAGAAATTTGGATGGGTCTAGGTCATCTAAGAAGGAGGATGAGTCTGACATAGTACTTTTGAAAAGAAAAGATAGATAGGTTGTGCTGGATTCAGAATGAGAGGGTCCATATATATAGATGGAGGTTCACGTAGTTTGCGTGTTTAATTTCACTGTCTTGGCTGCTAGCAAATAATATTGAGTAGGCTGCATTACAGCTTGGACCAAGTGCAAACAGCATGCAAATTTGGACTGACTTCATGTTTGTTTGGACTAACTGCAATTAATAGGACAACAACATGGAAATTGGGATTGACCACATGTTTTTTGGACTGACTGTAATTAATAATCATGAAATAAGGACTGCATATTTTTTGGACTGCACATGCAACATGACTGCAACTATATCAAGAATTAAGGACCGCATATTTTTTGGGAATGCCTGCAACTACACCATGAATTAAGGATTGCATGATTTTCTGAAAGGACTGCACCTACAGCAAGAATTAAGGACTGTATTTTTTTTGGAATGACTACAACTACACCATGAATTAAGGATTGCATGATATTTTGGAATGACTGCACCTACAGCAAGAATTAAGGACTGCATATTTTTTAGAATGACTGCAACTACACCAAGAATTAAGGACTGCATATTTATTTTTACTAACTGCTACTAACATGCACATAATATTGGACTGTCTATGTTTTTTACTACTTCAAATTAATTTCAGTTCACTACATTTTAATACAGAGATACATACCTCACTTATTTTGGGGGAATATCTCTTCTCTCATGCATTTCAGCATATAAACAAACTCAGCCCGCACATCATCAGGCATATCCCTTGTGTCTTTGTTCATCAAGTCTCGATATGTTGCAATCATAGCTGTCTGTCTAGCAAGCTTCTTAGCTGCCAGGTTGTCACTAGAAACACGTATCTGAGTCTCTATAACACTTCGGTCTGTCCTTCCTTGGTAGCTGCATGAGCAACCATAAACTTGCGGATGTCATCTTCTAGCTCAGTTGTACAAGCTTGGATCTTGCTCTTTCCTTTGCCAGTCCGTTGCGCTTTAGCTGCCTTGACTCCCATTGGTCGTGGGATGTCTTCATCATCATCAACGGGAATGGCATCGTTGTAATCTACCTTCCTTTTGTTTGACTTGTCCAACTGCTCCAAATATGCATGCCACTTTGGTTGATTTTTAAGTTCATTCTAGCAGTGCATAAATAAGAATGGACCATCCTTAAAATCATTCTCATAAATTTTCAGCGCCTTAGCCATCAGATCATCATGAGAGGCGCTGACGTGGGGTATCTCAGCGCCATGTGAAATCGCGCTAAGCTTGCAGCACCATGTTATTGTCAGCGCCATTTCTTTTGGCGCGCAACTAAGGCTATGTTTAGCTTCCAAACATCACATTAAATCTTTAAACACCTAAATAAAGTATTAAATATAGATAAATCAAAAAATTAATTGCACAACTATGTGAGAAATCGTAAGACGAATCTTTTGAACCTAATTAGTACATGATTAGCCATAAGTGCTACAGTAACTCACATGTGCTAATGACGGATTAATTAGGCTCAAAAAATTCGTCTTGCGGTTTCTACGCCAGCCGTGAAATTCATTTTTTCATTCTTATCCAAAAACCCTTCCGACATCCGGTCAAACGTCTGGTGTAACATTGCTACCAAAAATTTTTACCATCTAAACACCGCCACAGCCCATTATCTGGCCATGCCATTTCCCTGCATATGTCACACATATCTAACACAGGTGCTCATTAGTTTCGTTTGCTCGAAGCCACAAATATCTGTAGTAAATATTGCTGCTATATGTATACTACATTTTTATGTACATGTTGACTTAATCTTCTATCTTCTACGTACGTGCCTATCATCAAAATTTGTCGGGTGTATTGTACAAGGGTGTTGTGATCTGATCATCCCGTTTTGCCATCCATGACAAAAAGTGGTGCTAGCTAGCTATCTGATCTTTTACGACGTGTCTCAATTTGTCCCTTCCCGTCTGATTTCCTGAATCCTTTGCCGTAGCCTTCTCCTGTGGTCATGTATTTTCCACAATCCATGACCAAGAACAACGGCAGAGTATATGCCGTGGGTGATCATAGGTGCAAGAATATTATCGGTCTGCCATAATAAATCACATATTAATTAATTTGTTCTTATTATTGATCGACCCATTGTCCACTCATGAAGCACAAGATCACAACAGGATCAAAAGGTTACCTGTATCCACTCAAAGCCAAGGTAGAAAGCCAAGATTCCTTCGAGAAGAGGGGAATATATCTTCCTCATTTTCCTCCTTTCGTACCAAGCTGAAAATCAAGGCCGGAGACTTCAGTTATCTCTGTAGTATATATGCATGCTAGCTAATCTACGCATGTAGGCATGTAGTACGCTGATAACTACTAGTCAAGAATATATATATGAGCAATTTTATCATACTTAAGAAGATAACAGGAAATACTATTGTTTTCTATGTAAAATTTAGTATCTCTTAGTATCTTAGATACCAGAACGTACCAAATTTTACATAGATAACAATAGTAACTTATGTTATCTCCTCGATGATGAAAAAAATACTCTATATATACACCTGCAAATAGTTTTTTGAGATTCTCCCGCCCAGTGTTTGAACGCATTGCTGGTGTCACCACGTAGGTAGGATCTGCAATGACACAAAATATCACAACATATCACTAGGTTTCAGGAATGCCACTTCCTTCCAAACATGAAAATGTGCAAATTAAATTTCAGTTCTTTTGGGTGATAAAAGATTATTTGATATTTTGAACAATGAAATTAACCATTATAAAATTAAAAATATAATCTACAAAGATGAGAGGATGAACATATATATATATATATATATATATATATATATATATATATATATATATATATATATATATAATGGTTAATTTTATAATGGTTAATTTCATTGTTCAAAATATCAAATAATCTTTTAGTCGTTTGAAAAACGTGCGCATAAAATCTGAGGAATAATACGTTGAAAAAGAACACATACTAAGTTACCTTTTGGAGCAGTAGCCACGTAATAGAGCGATCCTGTAAGAGCCGCAGTGATGGCTGCTGCAAACGTTTGAGCAAACGGAACAAATGGAGGCACCATGCCGCTCTGCACATATCAACACAGTTAAGATCAGGGCATCACACAGTCAGGACTCCATTTCTATTGAACTGAAAGAGGATTCATACCAGTGATGCAATCCCTCGAGCATCTTTCATAAGCTCTGTGCCTCTCAGAAAAATATCCGCCAACGCACCCTACAATTTCAGTTGTATTTCACTCTACAAAGTGAGAGCGAGAATAAGGGGAAAAAAAGGTGCATGCTATTCACTGCACAGATCACTGCTGTAATTATTTACAGTTATAAGGCACGTGGTAAGTACTCCGTAATAGGACTTACAAAGAAACCTGGTAAAAGAGATTGGACATGAAGTAAATACCTGGACGGCAACACGATAGAATAGTTCCTCTCCAATTGAGCTAGCAGTTACAATGAGAATGAACTACAAATTTGAAGATAGTTTTAAATCAGCAGTGCTCCATAAAACATCTACAATAGTTTAGCTTGGCAAAAAGTAGAGGACACTGAAATGGTAAGGAAATTAAAAAGAACAGGCCATATACATATAGTAAACTAAAAGGCAGAGGAAATTGTTTCTGCCAGGCCAGCCGAAGAAGGCCAACCAATTTCATTACGATTAGGAAATGGAACAAGTTACAAAGAACAGCGACAGAACGATGTTGAAATAGAGGTGCGTAACTTTTGTACAGTTTAATTATAGAAATTTACTATTATTTGATTTTGGTTTTGTTCCAACGTTAGTTATGGCTGGATCTTATAGACAGGGCTCTTAAATTTTAATACAAGTTTCTGTTATGCGCCTAAGGGCCTATGATCAGTTTGGAGTAAAAACAAATTAAGGATTGGAAGGAAATTTTACTTTCCTACAAGTTATAGACAAAACATCTCTCGTAAAAATTCCTATGAATTGATGTTGGCATGTATTCCTATTCCTCCTCCACTTTGTTTCAATTCAAACCATTAATATCTAGGAACCATCACAACCAACATATAGATATTCCTTTCTTTCCCCAAATAATTTGATAATTTCTGGTCCTCGAGAATTGAGAATGTGGACATTTCGACCTTGCTTTAAAACATGTTTTTTGGTGTTTTCAGTACCTGCCATGGTGACATGCCATAGAAGAAGCTGCGAAGCTCCTCATCCTCCACATCCCTGATGGCGCGAGCATGAGGTGAATATTTGACAACTTCATCCTGTCAGAAATTAAAGGAAGGCTAGCTCGCTTAATTGAGACATACAATTAATTGTCAAATGCAAAGAGAGTATACGTTTTATAAAATAATACAACGTACGTCGAGGATGAACAGCAAAGCCATGATTGGCGGAGCTGCGTATCCGAGTCCGTCAACAAGTGCAGAGAGAGATGGATGGAAGCCCCCCGTGCAGTCTATTCCAGCCATCTGGCATATGAATCTCCCAGTCAGTGCCATGGCAGCATAAATCCCTGCATCGTCCGTACCCATCCATCTATCAGTTCTATTATTGTTGTTGATATTGTTATGGGAGTAATCAAATGGATGAAACAGTATATATATATATATATATATATATATTGTGTGTGTGTCAATTAAATAGAAGAAAAAGAAAATACAATAAGCACATGATAAGTAGAGTAGTAATTTAAGTACCAATGCCATAGGTGAGCCTGACAACCGCTCCCAGCCTCTCCCACATGGCCAGCTCCGCGTCTCGGGCTGCGAAGCCCCCGCCACTGCCGGTGACCACGGGGGTGACAGGTGGGGCGGCGACCTCGACGACCCTGGGGCCATCGGCAGCCAGGCGGCCGCTCCTCCGTTGGTCGCCATGGCCCTGGCCCTCAGCCGCCGCACGGATCCAGCTGCGAGCCCGAGGGGCGAAGAAGAAGCTGATGGAACAGTGGGTGTAGGTGAGCCTGGGCTTGCAGGAGGAGGAGGCCGCTGCTGCAAAGGGTGCCAGCTCCATTCACAAAATCACTAGCTGCTAGCAATTCGACTCGATTCTGCGCTGCCCTTTCTTTTCTCTCTCGTGTTTATACGTGATTCTATTCTATTCTACCACGTAGATCGAGCAGAGTGGTAAGAGGATAGATCGGATATATATTCTCTCCTTCCTACCGTAGCATAGGACAAGTCATGCAAACCATTTCCGCCATTAGTTTTCTAGTGGCAGCTGGTTTTGCTATGCAAAACTCTCTCTCTCTCTCTCTACCTCGGTTTACTAGAGGAGTAGTATAGTATTTTACTACCTTTGCAAATCAGCAGCAGCGAAGTGTTAGCTTGGGCTGAGGAAGAGGGTGGCATGGGCGGGACGAAAGCGGCGTCGCACGAGGCGACTGGGCACTTGTGGATGGCAGGGATTTCCTCTGCCAATCACCGCCTGCCACGTCAATGAGTTGATAAGGTATCCGGATGACGTGCAGGCTCTGTCTGAAGTCTGATGCACCAGACGGCTGGAACGCCAGCTTTCTATGCCAATAACACGCAGGTGCACCCACAGGCTTTCTTGCAGCAGCAACAGCAGCAGCACCTCCAGGCTCACCTCCAGCAGCAGCAGCGGCAGCTGCAACGGCAGGCTTTCTTCCAGCAACAGCAGCTGCTCTTGTGCATTTAAGGGGTTTTTCCTTTATTTGTTTATAAAAAAAATAAAAAGGGGTAGTTGGCCGGCTGGGCCACTACAAGGCCCAAGAGGACCGAGCAACCCAGCAACCCTATCCTTTGCTCGTTCGTTCGGAGGCAGCGGAGAAAAAGGGAGGGAGGCAGAGCTCTTGGCGGCGGCGACGATGCTCAACTGCTCGCCCGCCCTAGGTGGCACGTCCGCCCGTGGGACGCGCGCTACGCGTGGCGCCGCAGCTCACTCTTCTCGCCTACAAAGCGGATCGAGTCCCCCCTCTCTCAACACACAAAATACGCACATCTCCTCTCCACCCTTGTTCATCCAAAACTCCGACGAAATTCCTCTCGATTTCGGGAGGAGTTGGCTGATGCTGGTGCTGCTGCTGAGCTCTTGTTCGTCGCGCCGAGGTGCCGGTGCTAGTCACTGGTGCCCGGCGACGTGCGAGATTGCCGCTTGCGCCATTTTCCCTTCTCTGGTTGGTGTGGTGTGCAGATGGTGGTGGCTGTGGTGAGTGGCTGCTGCGCCTGTGTGGTGCGGTGAAGCATCTGGTTATTATCTACCTTGGCCTGGTTTTGGGACCTGTTGCTGTGTAGTGATCATCTGCTCCTCGGGTTGGTGCTGTGGACGTTCCACTCGGTATCAACATCGGCTCAGTATCTCCGTCAACCATCCGCTGATTGAAGACTCGGACGTGAGCGGCGGAATTGGTTTTCTGGGACAGAACTTTGAGTTCGCTGAGTTTGTCTTCCCACGTAGACAATCTACGTGCTGTGAGTTATCTATTACTCATTTTGGTTTACATTATTTGTACAATCTGCTAGTTAATTACTTGGGTGTGATTGCATATTCTTTGGACGGATTAAATTGCTCGATGATATTAACTGTGTAGTGAGATAACTCATGGCAATCCAGAGATTTTAAAGTGCTAGTATATTTATATCTGTGCAAATTCGTTTGCCTTATTCTGAAAGCATATTACATCTGCTAGCTCTGTTCTTTACTGTTTAGTTTTAAGCAGCTTAGTGTTATTTGGTAATATAGCTTGTTATACAGTCTTTTAAAACCTGATTTAAATCTCTCTGGTAAGATGGTTTGTCACGAGTTAGTCGAGTATCTTTGATCACTATTTGTGTTGGAAGGCTGCACGTGCAGCAACCCATAGTTTTGAGAGCAAATAACAGATAATAACCATGTTCCTAATATTCATCTGTTGTCTCCTCCATCAGTCCATCTCAGAAAAATAGTGCCCAGTAGCTCTCTTCCCTTCCACATCTCTTCACTTCACTTCTCTCAAACTGTAGGATTCTGCCTAAAGAAACGCAGTTCAGAGCGGGCAGGGTGGAACTTCGAGCGTCGTGCCAGCCTGGATCTGGCCCCACCCATCCAATGAGGCGCCAATGCTTCTCCACACGACGGCTGGGGGCAACCTTTTCACCTTTGCTTGTGCAGACAGGGGCAGTAAGTTGAAGGTTGGCAAGATCGTTCTTGACAGCGACCACACGAGCGCCAGTCGACATAGATCCGATATTAAGCATCAGGATTTCACCCTTGGTGAGCTTGGAAACTTTCCCAGCCTTCTCTGTACTTTTTGTCCTCACACCCAACAGCCTCCGAAGTTGATCTGCATCAAAGGTCCGGATGTGAGTAATGACTCTTTTATTCTAAACTGATGTCATGGATAAAACAAAAGGCTGTGACAAACCTCAAGCTCTACGTAAGAGCAAGGCTAATAATATAGCCAACAAGCTGGCTATAAGACTTTTTATAGCCAGCTCTTAGCCCACCCATATAATAGTTAGCTCTTCATCATTAATACAGGACCCACATGTCACTCTTACAGAGTTTCTTGGTTCTTGTACCTGAGCTGGCTATAAGCTTACAGCCTGCTTACACTCTCTCTCATTCACTCTCTTCTCCACATAAACATTTAGTCAACTTATAGTCTGCTATTATACTTGCTCTAGGACATCAGGAAGTGACCCGACTTCACCTAGAACCTGTCCAACCAGTCTATCAGCACGTGTCAAGGTTGGATCCATGGTTGTTCCCACACCAATAAGACCTCCCAGCACAGCAAATTGGAGTTCATTCTGCTCAGCATAGAGTGAAACAATCCTTGAATAGATTAGAGTCCATTTGATGTTGCCGCTCTCATCCTTCATTACAATTCCAGGGCGAACTTCAATGTTCTGGTTCACCCTCAAAACTCCCTGTAATGAAGCATTACCATTCAGCTCATATTTAACACACAAAACTAGTGATGAAAATATCTAATTATGTTTAAGAAGGAATACATACTCTGAGAATGCTGCCACCAGCTACACCACCCCTAATTTCATCGACCTCTGAACCTGGTTTGTTGACATCAAGGAGCGGATAACAATCATGTTTGGAGGGGAAGTGAAATTCCTTTCAGGAATGGGGATTTCTTCACAATGTATTCACAGATCACATCAATGTTGTACTTCAGCTGAGCAGATATTGGCACAACTGGAGCACCTTCAGCTATGGTGCCCTGCACAGAAAAGCAAATCCATCCATAAACAAAAAGACAGACAAATCTCATGTACTAACTACTCCCTCTGTTCCAAAATATAATCAATTCTAGGATTTAAATCTTGTACCACAATATAAGCATTTTTTGCACTATTTACAATTATACTTGTCTCATTAATCACTTTCAATAAAACATCTTCCATTTTATCCTCACCTACCATTCCACCCCTATCCATCCCACATTTATTAAGGGAGACAACAGACTTTTCTTAACCTTAATCTCTACTAAACAAACTAAAAATGCTTACATTTTGGAACGGAGGTAGCACTAGATAAGAATCGATGAACAGTATGGACCGGGATGAATTTCTGGATTGCTTCATGCTGATTCATTGCTGCACTTTCCTGGATGAGATCAATCTTGTTCTGAAGAATGATGATATGTTGGAGAAGCATGATTTGAACTGCAGCAAGATGCTCAGATGTCTGCGGCTGCGGGCAGCTTTCATTCGCTGCTATCAGAAGCAATGCTCCGTCCATGATAGCAGCTCCATTAAGCATCGTAGCCATGAGAATATCGTGCCCCTGTTAAAAACAGAGAAATAGGAATTTTCTCAGGCTACCAAATAAAACCAACACTAGTGCTAGTGGGCCAGAAAATAATTGAAATGACATTATTTTACAATTGCTATCTATATGATCATTGACCTATTAGTGGAAATAATATTTGCATCTAAAAATAAATGCAACTACGGCCCCATGATCATAATTGACACTTGACAGAACAAAGAGTTTTAAAAACAAATATACAGGCAACTGCAAAGCTATGAATTGCATAAACAATAACATTAAACCTTCAGGCTGACAATAAATGATCAGGCTAAGTGTCTCAAGAGACAAGAGTAGAAGAGAACATTCATATGTGACAGAGGGCTATTTCATCATACCGGGCAATCAACAAAAGAAACATGTCTCAGTAGCTTCATCCTAGTGTTTTCAAACCCAGGCACGTCACAGTGAGGGCTATCTTCCTTTCCGCTTCCATAAGCCCTTTATATAATAAGGAATAAAGTCAATAGACAGTGTACAAAGAGTGCACTTATTGCATACGAGTTTGAAATCAAACCAGTAACCATATGGAGGTGAATGGTAATTAATTTTATGTTAGTTATTTTTCTGGACAATCAATTATTCGAGATTCTACTGATAATTTCTACCAGATATTCACTGGAAACTGAATTATATATAGAACATTTTTAACATGTTGAAAGCAATGATGGCCATGCTGCTGGACCGAACAGTGGTATCTGCTTTATTCCCCAAAATAGTAATTCTGCATACTTTACGGTCTTTCGTTTCAAGATGTTACTCTTAACATGCCATTTTGTTTTAAACAGATTCCATCTCGACCGTCTCTTCAGAAAATGTTAGACATGCTGCAATGTGTGGCTTGTCAGCGGCAGCAACTAAGTGTAAACTTTTTGCCGATCAGGAGGAGCGTGAAATTCAGAGATTAACTGCTACCATCATAAATCATCAGGTTTGTTGGAGTACAAAAGATATTCTGCAAATTCATTCAAATAGTTATGGCAACACAGTTGCTTCATTTTGTTGTGGCATAATTTTATTTGCTACTCCCTCCAGTTTGATAATACTTATCATTTTAAATAACGACATGATCTTTTAAATTTATGTTTGACTGCAATTTTCAATTAAAATATATACAAAAGGTAAACAAATGTTTACTTTTATTAAAATACTATTTATGACTCATCTATATACGTTGTCTCAGTGTTTTTAAACTAACTATTTTAAAAACTATTAATGGTCAAAGTTTTAAAAGTTTGACCATACTATTGTCTAGAATGATAAAAATTATGGAACTCGAGAGACTATGAAATGATGTGTTGTCAGTCCTTGCTTGTTTCTTCCTGGACCATGGGATCGTTGAAATCTGATTCTGAATGGGATTATCTATAGTGCACAAATAGTAATATATGTAATGGTAATTTGAAAAAAGTTGAACCACAATGGTCTGATTGTGATTTGATGATGGTAGCTCAAAAGTCACATTAACTTGTCGACAAATTGACCAAGCATTGAGAAACAAAAGAGGTTCTGACTTCTGAGCATAAAAGATTGTCATCGAGAAGCACCAACCCTTACCAAGCAGGATCTGACTCTTTTATGTTTGATTCTAGCTAATGTGGAGTGTGAATAAAGCAGATCCTTCCATGGCAATAACTTTAATAAGTTTGCAGAAACTTAACTACTCAGGGTTAAAAGCGGCTTTTCTTTAGAACCAAGAGGATCCAACCAGGTTGAATGCTAATTTTAGCTTTGAATACTTAACCAGCCTAGTGGTCTGTTAACTAATGACCATCAATTGTCCTCCAGGAGCTGGTTCCTAAGTCTAACATGAAACGTATACTTCAGTTTAAACTAGTACTACCTCTGTTTCATAATATAAGATATTTGATTTTTTTTGCAACGTTTGATCATTCGTCTTATTCAAAAATTTAGTATAAATATAAAAAATAACAAGTTGTGCTTAAAGTTCTTTTGATAAAGTAAGTCATAAGCAAAATAAATGATATTTCCATAACTTTTTAAATAAGACGGATGATCAAATATTACAAGTAAAAAAGTCAAACATCTTACATTATGAAATGGATAGAGTAACAGTTATGTAGCTTCTGGTATGTCAATTCCTCTTGATTACGCCAAAGTGGTTGATATTTAATGTTGATTTCATCATTTTCATTCACTGCATTCCGTAACAATAATTTGCAGTTGAAAAGGCTGGAGTTGAAGTTGCAATTTGCGGAGATTGGGACCATTCTTTTGAGGGACAGCGAGCAGGCTGAGAGGGTGAGGCAGGAGCTACATGCTCAGTGCGTCCGAATGGTTTCAGGGATTCAGTTAGCTTCGCCTGCAACACCATGGCATCAAATCCATTGATGTCAACGGCTCGCCACGTCGGACCGACACGACACCGTCCGTGCCTTGCATTGCAGTTGCACAGACACGTGCGGCTACAGGGAAGAGGCATAATTACTATTCACAGCTTCCCGAAACAATCAAGAGGAATGGAGGCTGGCCTTTTCCATTCTCATCGGCTAAGAACAAGTCTCGTTTAGAATGTTAGTGTAAAACATTACTATATATTTATATATTTATAGTCCACTCCAATAACTTTTGCATGAAATCTATAGTCATATAATTTAGATAATGTAGATGGCATCAAATATTAAGCAAGATTAGTGTAACGCTGGTGAATCAATTTTCTAACTCTACCCCTATATAACAGGGATAATTGTCTAGCTATTCCATAAAAAAAGTCAAACGGTATATTTACAAATAAAAAATAATCTGTGAATAAAACTTTTACATGTGTATTCTTAGCGATCTAAAAGATAAGACTATAAAATCAACTTCAAATTTAAGTTTAAAAATTCAAAATTTGACTTATAAGTATAAGCAAAAGAGAAAAGACAGGGTTAATACCTTTCAATCTATTTGTAAGAGTGTTATTTATTAGTTGAGAAATTTCCCTCTATGCCCCTCACAATTTACAAGATCGTTTCTTGTCCTTAAATTTTACTCTCTCTTTTTGCATCCTAGTGTTTTATGAAAAATTGCTATTATTTCCAACAATGTGTGATGTGAAGAGAGGAGCTATTGACTTAACGAAATTATTGAATTCACTCAAGTTAGACTTGCAAAATAACGGCATTATGAATCATTTGGGGATGCATAAGCTTTTGATGATATAGGGAGGTGGAATGGGCTTATTGTGCTCTAGCTTTGAGTGGGTACAACATAAACCCACAGCAAACGATTCACATATTATTGACCCAAGTCGGAGAATAGTAAATTAAAAGGGGTTAATTAGATCCATGTTATTATATTTTTGCATGTTTTGAAAATTATTATTATTCGACTAATTGTAATAATGTCATTACAGTATTCGAAATATGTCACTGCGTATCCCTTTGGTGCATTTAGAAAAAAATTTAGACCAAATTACCCTTTAAACTTACAAAATTGCCCCGATGTGTGCAGTGAACAATATGGAGGTTAATATGGTCCAAAAATTTTAAAAAGTGTAATGAAAGGATGCGTAGTGGCATATTTCGAATAGTCCTAAAATGGTAATTGCATTCTTATAATTAGTCAAATAGTAATGATATTTTTTAAAACAGACAAAATTATAATGGTATAGATCTAATTAACCCAATTAAAAAGCCTCGTCCATAGCGGACTCTGTTGAAGTCTGTTGCAAAACAAAGTTTAGTCTCCATGACGGGAACATTTGGTTACTGAACAACAGTAACAGGCAATCTGCTTATGTTCGTATTTTTCTCATTTGAAACAACGATGCACTCGTAAGATATGTAGTGTTGCAGTTACATGCTTCTTAAGCAATTAATATCACAAGTCACTTGATGAACAACCGCAGCATGTCAGTATATATGGCTCTTTTTTAACAAAATTGACACTTCACAGCTCTAAGATACCTATTTCGGTAAGTTCGAATGGTTCACTAAAATAGGTTTCTCATGTTTATACAAATGTGGTTTTCTTTTATAATTTTGTTTTGTTGCAAATCTTATTAGATTTATTTAGAATTTGAATTATATCGATTTATCCAGTGCACGTGGAGTTCGGATAGGTCACGTGTGACGTATCCGTTTTGGTTACAACTTGTAGAGATAGGTATGTATCCTTACATCTCTATAAATAATGAGCCACCGCCTAACACACGCAAGAAACCATATATTTTATGTAAATTTAGTACTTCTTTGTATATTAGATACTAGGAGATATCAAATTTTACACTAAAATTTTAGCATCTCTCGATACCTACTCATGTACATTAAAATTGCTATAAAAAAAGTTTGCAAAATGGGATGCCATTGCCAACGAAAAGACTAAGGAGGTTTAGACATTATTCAGAATCACTGAACCAAAGTTCTTCTTCAATTAAACCAATGTCTAAAATCCATCACGCCGGATGATGTAGTTACGTGGCATCACCAGTAATTTCCTTTTCCATTTATTTTTCCTCGCTATAATTTTTCCCCGTTCTCTCTTTCTTTCCCTTCTTCCAGGCCCAGCGGAGTGAAGGGGGCTCGGGACTCGGACGGAAGGCTCTACGTCGAGAGGGAGGACTCGGCTCACCACTGCCAGCCCATTCGCGGCGACCTTCCAATGCAGGCTTCCTGTCCATGCCATGCCGCCATTATGTAAATAGGTTCGCCCAAATACTATCCAAAAGCCCGTGCGGTTTGCTATTTTATTTTAGCTCCGAACCGTTATTCTCTGCATTTTACAATCTTTTTTCTCTAATTTGCCCTTGGCGCGCTCTCTCTCTCTCTCTTTCTGTTTGACGCACCTAGGTCGTTTTTCTTTGTTCTGTCGCACGCAAGAGTTTCTGGCCTCCATTTTCTGTCGCAAGTTTTCTGTTTCAGCGCGGCTGAGAATTTTGCTTGGCTACCCATCCGATTTCTTGTAGAAATTCTGGGATCTAAGATTGAGTCTGCGTGCTTTTAAGCTAGAACGACAAAAAAAATTCCTCAACCAGAGCACTCAATTCAACACACGAGAGAGAACGAAGGAAGGAACGGAGCCAGGAAGAGGGATTACGATGGAGAAATCGAGGGGTGAGCGCCGCGTAAGCTCGCCACGTAATCTTCTCCTCGTCGAGGGTCATGCACACCACGAGCGTGTCCCACCTGCGCCGCCTCCTCGCGGGGAGCTGCGGGCGGAAAGGGACGACGCCACCTCCTGGGCTCGACGCCGGCGAACAGCAAGCCCCTCTGCTGCGGGAGGGAGGGAGGCAGGGAGGACGAAGCTGCGGGAGGGGAGGCAAGTGGCCGGCCTCCTGCTGCTCGACACTGCCGGCACCGGCGAGGGGGCGCCGCTCGACGCCGGCGAAGGGATCGGCGCCATCGCCTCTCCTCTCTCTCTCCTATGCGACTGTCTCTCGTCTTGTGCGACAGTTCGACCGAAAGAACGAAGAAGAAAAGGGGAAGAGGAGAGAATACAAGCAGCGGCATATTTGGAAAATAAAATTGTAAACAGGATAAAATAATTTTACAATCACCTTAAATAACGAAAATGGTAAAATAGTAAACCGCAATAACTTTTTGATAACATTTAGACGAAGCCAATTTATATAATGGTATTCCAGCGAATCTCTCTGTTTACCATGTTAGAAATGCAATTTTCTCTACCGACAGGTACGAGGTATCATCCTTTTCCATCTTTTTCTCCCTCACCTCCATGTTTTTTTTCCTCTTTTATTAGAGGCTCTCTCTTCTTGTGCATTGGAATTGCCTAACCTGCTGAGTTAGGTTTACTCTAGGTGACTTCTTTCGCATCGCGCTATTTAGATAGATACTTAATCCCCCGCAACACAGTTTCTTACGTCTCTCGGGGTTTTTGACCCTCATATACTGTTGTTTTTTTAAAATCAAGATATACTGTTGTTATCCAGGATGTACATTTATATATGTTTTTTTACTCAACATTTTTGGTTACTACAATAATTTCTTCCATTGATCTTGGCCTTTCTCATTGCTTCCTTATTACAGCATGAGAGAGCTAGTAAGAAATAGTTCAGCACCCCTTTCCATTGCAAATACTTGTTTATAGCCCCAAAAAGACCACTTTAGTGTAGATTGGCTTCGCATGACCACACAATTCTTGGAGTTTTTTTTCTTCTCTTTGAGACCTTCTCTGCAGGTGCAAACGTTTCATGATCAGATGACCTTACAGTTACATCTAAGAATGAGTGTCTAAATGTTATCCGCATAGTAGCATTAGTAGTAATGTTTATTCAAGATAAGGTAACACAACTTAAAAAAAATAAAAGAAAGAAGGAAAGAAAAGAGAAAACCAGAAAAAGAAAAAGGCTGAAACCAGCCAATAATTCCCCGTTTTTATCTATGAAATTCAGCAAAACCGGTTCCTCGCGATGTACTGATTTATATGCTTATGAATATTATTCTCTAGGTTCATCATTTATCACTCTTGGATTGATCCTAGAGCCAACAGGAACTAAACCAAAATGGTTTTTTTGTTGGTGCCGTAGGTTTGTCCAATAAACCTTTAGGATGTGTTTGGTTTAAGGGATAGGATGGGTTGGGATAGAGCAACTCATTCCTGACTCTGTTTGGTTAGTGGCTAGATACGATGGGTTGGACCTAGGAGAGAAATATTCTTCTCAGATTCAGGTCTAACCCATCCTACCAAAATTGTGCGACGGATACATCCCAGGATGACCGCGACGCACAGAGGGGGTGTCCAGTTTACTTATTAAATTTATTTAAAATATATTATTTATATAAATATACATCCAATTACTTTAGCTTATTCATATATTAATCCTAGTATTTAATATTTTATTTTGGATATGAGAGGTAATCTTTATCTCATCGCATCCATTCAACTAAACAAAAAACAGATTCAACCCATCACATCTCATCCCTCCCACCAAACAAAAAACAGGGTCTAATCCATCTATCCAACCAAACAGAAAAACCCAACCCACCTCGTCCACGAAACAATAGTACAACTATTACCTAATTTTGAAATTCTAGCTTTCCAAATATGCTCTAATTGTCATGAGTATGGAATATATCCTTAATGTTGCTAAATTAACGTATCAATACCCAATAGCAAGATAATATATTTCCGTTTTTCATGAAATAAACTTCAATATAGGCTGCCGAAGTGCCATGAGGCACAAACATATTTTGTAAAGGATCAGTGATTCATCTCATGACAGTCCCCTAATTTATTACTTCATTGAGACATTGAGTATTTTTTTTTTCTCATTGTTCAAGTAATTTACAGTCTCATCCATTATTTACAGATGTGTTGCTCACCTACATATATTGTTTTCTGATAGTAAATTTCCAAGAACCATGCATCTGGGAGAGCATTGATGAGACATGTCATTCTACTGTCAATTATTGCTTAAACCTTCACACTGTGTTAACCGTAGGCAGGTCTTTCCAACCAACACCGTTAAATGTGATGCACCACTTTGGTTATGCTGTCTTGCCAATTCTGTGATGAAATGTAGAAGCAAAGTGATTAGATATAATTTATCGCCCCCTCTTATTGTATTGTTTGACATACATGATAATATCTCTATCAACTCATCTTTGAAGTAACTTTAGTTATTTGTAATATTGAAGGTTTATATTCACATTGCATTGCTAGATTAAGGAAGTCATGTGTGAAACAAAAATAGATGATACATAGTACTCCCTCCATCCCAATATAGATGCATTTCTAGCACTATAGAGTCAAATTAGTTAGAAGTAAAAATGACTTAAATGCATCTCATTAAATTAAGAAGGAGATTGTATGGAGTGAGAAGTAGGTGGGGGTAAAATGGAGAGAAATTTGAATATGAGGTGATTGTAAATTCACCCTTTGTGACACAAATTTAAATTTTAGAAATGTACTTATTACGAGATGGGGGTAGTAAGTGCTATTTTTCACCGAACGAAGTCTTTGCAACTATATTTCACAGAACTTCATTTACAGTTTGTAAAACTGTTGTTCATTTTAAGATAGATTTTTGCAATATTCAGGGTGATTGTAGTTATCCACTTGGCTCTACGTCTAATGGATCACTTAAGTGCACTTGCATGAGTTTACATAATAAAGAAGCAAGTAAAGTGCTACACACAGCTAGCAAGATAATCAATTGGTACAGTTAACTCCTTTTTAAAAATTGGTAACATTAAGATATATCTTTGGATGTTTCTAATTATGCTCATACCATAAGTCAACCCCAACCAATATTTTATGATGTTTTAAAATTAGTTAAATTTTCCACCAGTTCACATATTCATAGTTGCTCAAGAAGATAAACTATTGTAGTAGGACAAGCAGATTTTTCCACCAGTTCACATATTCATAGTTGCTCAAGAAGATAAACTATTGTAGTAGGACAAGCAGATGCATAAAATAATTATTACAGAGCCTTAATGATGTTTCATAGACGAAAGAAATTAAATTTGAATGGCAGTCACTGTCAAGTGAAAATTTAGTTGTTTCTTTCTAGTAAATTTTAAATAATATATTTTTAGTAAAAAAATACAAATGAAACTTAAATATACTTCCTCTGCAGCAATAAAAATTGGCATACCTTAGTGCAAAGTCGATAATCGGATAATCTTGTCCACAGCAGGACCCAATGTTATGCACTCATTTCCTTTGGAAGACTAATATCTAGGAAGTGCAAGCTGCCAAATACAAGTGAGCTATAAATTGGAAGCATATGCTTGTCAAAAGACATTTATCAATACACTTGTAATCACATTAAGGAAATGCAACTGGTATAATTGTCACATAGCTGCAGGGAAATTCAAGAAGAAATTCATGAGACCTTGAGTCTTATAGCATATATGTGGCCACTGGACATGACCATGAAGCCTTCCAATCCTCTAGGTGCAGGGGTCCATCATGCATTAACATGCCTAGCCATGAGGAGACAGGATATGGCCCAGCTAGAATGCTGAGTTAGGCAGCTAGCTTCCACAGCCGCCCAAGCCGAGGGTTTAAATTCATTTCATGAATTAATCGTTCTGTTATAAAGTTAGGCCACTGGGATAATGATAAAGTCTATGGAGACTCCTTATCTCCAGTTTCGGTTTGTCTATATAAAGGAGACTTACTATATCCCCCCTGAGTATTCAAGTAACAATGATTGAAAAGTTCATAATATATCTAGCTTATCCCTCTCCACTAAACCCCCTCCCCCTGTCAAGCTCCCTTGTTCTCTTCGATCTTTCTTCCTCAAGCCATGTTGCATGCCCTCTTTTAATAGTAATTACCCCACTGATGAAGTAGGCTCATGACATAATAACATCCATTGCATTGTACTTGCTGACTTCGACTGGAGATTTTGTGGTAATTACATGGCTTGTCCATGTCAAATAAGCCATGTCCATATGTGATTCTAAAGCTGGCCATGTTGATCGACCTACTGTGACACCCATGTCCATGTCAAATAAGCCACATACTTACACCAACTCTAGTTAGTATTTTCATCCTTGTTTCACTTAAAATTGTAAGCTATGGTGTAGCGTGCTATGGTACCTTTAGTCTTATATGTTGTTCACTGTTGCTAGGTTACCCACATTTTCATGCGCATGCAGTCATGACCCCTACATGGGGTTTAATGGTCTCAATTACTGAAAGATGGGTTTCTATGCCATAACCCTGATGGCCAACTTGCACATCATTCTCTACTATAAAAGGTAAGCCTGGGCAAAATGATTCCCCATTAAATGAGTTATTGTATATTTAAATATTCCCAGAAAATAGATTTGAACGTTCTACACTAACAAACTTGAAAATGATTATTCTATTGTAGATTAATGGCAGCGCAGACAGTTAATGTTAATTATAATGGACAAAAAAAACTGTATGGGATATATATTTATGCAAAAGAATAAGTCAATAGTATGCCTAGTGGAAGATGTTTTAAATGATCCAGCGTGGCTGAAAATATGCAGCGCATTTTGTTATAACCAAACTCTGCTAAATATTTCTTGCCAAATCAACCACATTGACCAAAATCAATCTATTGCCTTTTTTTTCTGACCAAAGAGGTGGCAGGTATCTTGAGTAGGCAAAATAAGGCCCCGTTTAGTTCCCAAAAATTTTCACCAAAAAACATCACATCAAATCTTTGGACGTCTAAATAGAGTATTAAATATAGATAAATCAAAAAACTAATTGCACAGTTATGTGAGAAATCGTGAGACGAATCTTTTGAGTCTAATTAGTACATGATTAGCCATAAGTGCTACAGTAACCCATATGTTCTAATGACGGATTAATTAGGCTCAAAAGATTCTTCTAGTGGTTTCCATGCCAGCCGTGAAATTCGTTTTTTTCATTCTTGTCCGAAAATCTCTTCCGACATTCGGTCAAACACCTGATGTGACACACAAAAATTTACATTTCACTAACTAAACACCCCCTTAAGAGTGGTAGTCATATCATTGAATGGAAAAATTATAAACCAGTAATGGTAGCTTCTTGTGTGAAATTAATTGTTCACAGTATTAGTAAGAGTGTAACACACCTCATGGACATAAAAGCCATGCCAACAAATACAGCCTTCACAGCATCCTTGCGTCCTGCGTATTCAAATGCTAATGGTAGCATTTCATATAACGTTAGAAAAGCCATGACCCCTCCCACTGCACAAAGAAAAATGTATGAAACTATTAAACACTGAAGTCGAGTTAGTTTTTAAAATAAATTTCTGTGAATCTGGTTACCTAATCCAAGTAGGCCTTCCAATATTTCAGGATTCAAGTTGCTTGGAAATAGATATGCTGCAAGAAACATAGATTTCGTATGCATTATTTGAATAAATAGAACGTATGCATTAATTGTTGGATGTACAGTTTCTGTTTGTAAGAATGGTAAACTAGAGGAAATATTTCATTTGCTTTCCATCATACTTAAAATGGTAAAATGCATATATATTATTCATCATTCACTACTGCACATGTTTTTTTGTCGTGGTATTTCTTACTGGTACCTAATGTGCCATATTCTAGTGTTAGCCTTTGAGTTTCTGGATCAGATAGTAACCAGTGGTCAATGCCTCATGGGAACCTCAGTTCTGTTTGTGTATCTTGTTTTACTTGATGTTTAAGTTACCTGAAAGTTGCTAACAAATAGTAAAATCTGCATACTCGTATGTATTATATTATATGCCATTTATGTTTGATCTTATTTATTTTAGCATTATCTATATTGGAATGGAATAGCCAAATTTTCAGTTACACTAGTTTTTATAGTACTTTATATTGTATTTATATTGGAATTGAAAGATATATTATGTTATGAGTAGGTAAAATTTTGTTTCAATTATATAAAATCATTTTCTTTTTGCTGTGGTGGTAATTGATAACACTAAAGCTTTGAATAAATCATGTATAGTTGTGCAATAATTTAAATCAGTCAACCTACCCACGATAATCACACCTAGTGGTTCTGCAAAACCAGATAGCGTTGCTAGTTTGAAGGCTTGCCATTTGCTGCATATATCAGACATGACAAACATAGTTTTACTATAACTGTAGAACTAAATTTTTATTGGAACACTTCTTATATATATTTTAACTCGTTACCTGCAAGTGGCAAAATACGCAGGGAGAGCTACCGAAATACCCTGCACATGAACAAGATGTCGATAACTATTAGTTAGAGTATTCAGGTCTTAACAGTGGTGAGAACAAATATAATTAATTACGCTCCATTTGTAGTTAGCTCTACAAATTCAGTATTGCGTATCTTTAATGCAAAAGTACAGTGGCCATCGGGGGAAAAAAAAGAGGGGATGGGCGGATGGTTGAGAAGGCACCGCCCAATTTCAACTCCTATTCTCAAGTCCCAGACTCCCATTCCAGTTCCACCCAACGGTGCTACAGAGTCGATTACCTCTGGGATGTAGTGTAGAGCTATAGCAAGAGCCAAGTTAAGGCCCACACGGAAGCCCTGAAATGCAGATAAGATTAATTAATTAATGGTGTCATAAGCTTTTACTATTCAACTTCTGGTTACATATTCAAATATATGTTGATGATGTTATACACGAAATAAACATGTCACGCACTATCCTTTTTTTGAAATAGTACGTAGAGACTATAAATACTTGTCAATAAAATAGAATGGGCTGTATCGGTATGGAAAAATAACTGTATGGATAACAATCCGAAAATACATGTCAATAAAGTACTTGTCAATATGGATAACAATATGAGAAGGTTCATGGAAAATAATGTCTACTACAATACATATAATTGTAAAAGTACAAACGTGAGTTCTTTTGGTACATTATTTTGATTATTGATTTTTTTTTCAGCTTAACACAAAGATGAATATATACAGCTTATTTGTTTAACTGTGTCGTATTTAATTATATATAGTGCTATAATATGTTTTTCCATGCCTCAAAAACCTTTGACCATCATTGAGAATCTTGGTTGGGTACAGTGACAACACAAAGAGGTTATTCTAAATATGTAAAACGGTAAAAAAAAAATACCTTTGTGGTTCCAAGAAATGCAGCAGTACCCACAGGGAAGTTTTGCAAACTCACACCAGCAACTGTTAATATGAACATTTTGTTCGTAAGTGCAACCATTAAAACTAGATAGACATGCAGGAATAGAGCATACAGTTACTTGTATATGCAGATATTTTACTTATATATCAATTCTTGCGCTATGTAAAACTGTGTGTACTTGAATTAAGCTATTGAAATAGTAATCCATTTTTCTACTGAACAAGTTGTGATATTATTTCCTGTATTAATGGCTAAACTACATACTAATCTTCAATTGCTTCTAGATGTTCAACCTGAGCTGTGTATATATATATATATATATATATATATATATATATATATATATATATATATATATATATACGTACTCTGTGTTTTTTATTCAACAAACTATAGATATTTTTATGCCGAATATTAGAACTCATACGCTTATATAATTTGGAGTCAAAATGTTTGAGTCCAGACCTAAAATGTTAGTATGAAATCCAGAAATATGGCATCTCTTTTGTGTTGTTAAAAAACTGGAAAATGCTACGATATATTTGTTTTTATTAAGTATATCTTAATTTAGGGTCAATTTTATAATTTTATTGAACCAATAGATTTATCATAACATTTTCAATAAGTACATCTTACTTCTAATAATAAGTATGTACATACTACTACTAATAATAAGTAAGTACATATTTACGAAGTACATCTAAATTTTGGTTCAATAAGTATAGATCTTAATTAATTTGGTTCAATAAGTATACATCTCAATTGGGTTCAATATTGTATTTACTTTCATGCTATAAATTGCTGTTACTCACAACAAGTTTGGATGTATATAAATATGTCAGTGTCAATACAATCAATTAATTGTTGGGTAAGAAGGCATCAACATAAATGTACAAATAGTTTATTATAGCATATTCTTTATCAAGCTATTAAGATACATGAGGTACATTTTGAACTTACCGATTGCTGTGACAATGACACTAAAGATTACTCTTCGGCGGTGTCTCGTCATGAGTTCCTTCCCTGTTATTTTATTACCAGTCTTATTTTCCTGCTAAAAAAAAAGAATTGTGAATCCTATGTTAGTTTTCTGAACCAGGGCTAACTGAAAATGGCAACCATAGTAAGTTGAGAAGTTGTACATGTTTGTCATTTTCATCTGCTAAATTGCAATCTGGTTCAGGGAAAACCTCAGCAATAGTGGAAAACAAGAGTGCCCCAGCAAAAAACTGCAATGCATAAGTTAATAAGAAAAGAACAAGTTACAGTTCCTTCACTAAAATTCTTGTTTACTCTTACCCAAAGGTTTCCTTTTAGAAAACCAATTGCGTTGACAGCATCATAAGCCAAGTCAAAGAAAGACATGCTCAGCATGAGCCCAGTAGCAAAACCCTAAAGAAAAACAGAAGTTGGGAAAACGGTATGTAAAAATGTTAGATTTGTGCAAAGATGAGAGTGCAAAAATGAACAAATGCTGTTTCATGAACTTGACCCTATGGGCAGTCTGGCAGTGTCGATTACATTATCTGTACTCTACCTGTAACATCCCGAGTGTTTTGTTGTTTGGGGCACAATTTAGGATAGCCAGCAACGCACCTGATGAAGTAGTAGACAGCTATTATTGGAGTAGACAGCTACTATTGAGATACTCATTCAATGTCAGCAAAATTGATCCCAAAAAAGTTCTTGAGAAATTACAGGAAAGCTCCAACTGAGGTACAAAATTGCATGGCTGTGTCATACACCTAAGAAGAAATACCTAGAGAAACTTCGGTATATAGCATTTCAGTTGATTGTTGCATAGAGACTCCCTTTATTTTATGGGATCAGTTATATTACATTTGCTATCAATGTAGAATATTGAGCCTAAGGTAACATGTATCTAACTGATTAGGATTCCCTTTGAACAGAAGAGAATGCCACATGTACCTTGTATTGTTTTATGATATGTCACAAGAAAATTATTGATTGAAGCAAGCATTAAAAGAACCTAATGTGTGGGTACATATATGCAACTAATTGTATCACATCATGGATAAAAGATTCGAGTATATATGAACTCATAGCAGGATGATGGGAAGTGCATACCAAGAGACGTGCTAAGGCCACCGATAAGGGACAGAGCGAGAGCAACAGCAACCTTGGGATCCATGTGTTGATTGATGGATTTATCCCTCCTCGTATATTTGAGCTTCGGGGTCTACAGAAACTACGGGATGAAATGAAGGTATGCTGGTACTAGAAGAAGAGCGGTGGTAATATATTTGATGGATGGATGATCGCGAAAGGTCAATTAATATCTTCTGCTGTGGTTGTGGTGATGGAGACGGATGCATCTTTATATATAGGGGAGACTGGGTGGCTACGACGTTTCCTAGTTATGGAGCTTGTTGATCATGTAATTGATCACTTGATTTAACGTGAAAAGTAGGGAGGGCCGGCGTGATCAAGTCAAGTGGAGCAGAGCAGGAGATATATATAATCTGGGTGATGCATTTATGTTACACTAAATTCTTTTTTTCTTTCGCTGGGGCGGCGGGAAGCCGACCAAGATATGATATATTAGGAGAAAAACAGAGTACATGGTACAGAAAAACAGCAGGGGATATTTAGTTGTACCATAACTCAAACATTCAGTTCGGCTAAGTTGAGGGGAACAAGTTTGGAATGACTTGGCACATGCTTGCTTGCTTGCTAACTAACATAATTCGTGGGTATCCTCATGGTTAAGCTATGTTTCACTTGAGGTATTCCTACAGGTAAGGTAATTTCTGCTAGCTTTCTTCAAATGATGGAAAGGTTTGTAGCTAGGACTGGGAGTTTGAGTATTCTCTAGGGCATATTTAATTCCTGAAACTTTGTGAAGTGCTCTGGAGCCATGAAGCAAGGAAAAAGAGAGTTACCTACTAGTAGCTCCCGCAGGTGATATGGCATAAGTACCCAGGTGATTGGCACAATAATCCCATTATTCTTGTAGTATGCTCTGCATAGAGCCTACAAACTTGGCAAAAACAACTTAGGTTTCGATTATTTCTTGGTTTTTACACATATATTTCCTACTTTTGTTAAAAGTTTCTATATGAAAGTTTATCATAGAGTATATTTTTAATTTTATAATAGTTAATTGATGAACAAAACAGACAACTGGACAATGTACTTCTCATGGCAAGAGAAATCATCAACCTCTGGAGTCATCGAGCGGACAAGTCCACCAAATTGAAGCTGAGACAGTGGTCAAATCAGCATCTCCAGGCTCCTTAAGCGGCTTTACTTTCACCTTTTATGCTTTTTGATGTTATCTTTGATGATCTTATTTGTTCTACTCGCTGTACATTCACTAACCAACCATGTAACTTTCTCTTCTTCTTCTTTTTAACCCTTCCCCTACCCTCTTATACTCTCTAATGTAACCTTAAACCATTTTCAATGCAGTGGCTACAAGGTAGAGTCTACCTTCCTATTAATTTTTTTTATTCTTCATACTAGTAAATAACTTTAAAAACTCAGATATTTTTTATCTTTTACCCATCAAAATAACGCAGCCTATTTAGCTAAGGTAGGTGAAATGCTTGATTAATCTTGTCTGTGTATTGCCCTGTTCCGGAGTTGCTATGCACACGCACTGCATCAGAGTAAATTATTGATTTCATTTGTAACATACCCTACCACATTACGGTGAAACGAACACTATTTTTTCATTTTTGTTTATACATATAGCTAAAATTTGAATTTTTTACTTTACGTTTAGAGTTAATTTTAGGATTTTTCATCTGCCTTTATTTTTCCAGCCCTGGTCTTAGATATAAAGTACCTATATAAAAAATTTATTTAGAGATTATTTTGTATTTAAAAACTTTACGTTTAGAGACTAAGGATGCATTGGACGAATGTTGAACTGACAAGCCTCCAAGTCCAAGGCAAACTTCAATTCAATTTTGTTCTGTCAGATTGATAATGTGACAGAAATATTCGTCTTTTATGCACAGCCGCTTGCATCATCGTATGATTGAACTAATTAACTCATGTAACAAATTGATGTTTAATCCTGCAGGTATGAATGCCATCCTCGCAAGCATTGCGTAAGTTGATAGAGGTGATATTCTTGAAAAAGGAAAGTGGATAGTCATAGTGGTGATGAAGCTGTCGAGAAAAGCAGGCAGGTACACAAGAGCAACCACAGGTAGCCGGCAAAGCTAAGAAGACGGTGGCTTGGCGTGCTTGTCGTACAAGACCGTGTGCGAACCACTCAACCACTAGGAACGTAAAATCTTGTAAGCCAAAAAATTAAATTTTTAATCATAAATTTAAAGTTGATTTGAGAGGGTTTTTATCATAGTTTACTATGATGATCTATATATCTGTGATAATCTTATGTATGATCGTCGAATCGAGCATGCAAATATATAATCTCATTTTCAGATACTTTTCCTTTTTCGGTAAAAAAGAATGCTCATCATTCCATTTGATGTTTATCGGGCGTTAATGTTAATTTCATTTATGGTGCATAAGATGCCAGTACAGTGGTTCTAATAAGAAAACAAAATTAAAACAAGGGAAAAATGGTAAAGATCCAGGTTTAGAAATAGGATCCATGCCACTACAAATTTGTTTGTTGTATTAGAAAAATACCATTACTATTTGTGATATCGGCTATATGCCACTGTAATTTCATAAAATTGTATCCATGTCATCGCGTCAGTTCATCCATCTTCATATAGACCAAAAAACCCCTAGACGTGCGACCCACATATCAGTTCCATCTTCTTCCTCCATCCCCTCTCCCCTCTTTGCTGGTTTCTCGAATCGAACGAACCGGCTAGCGTTTTGGGGGTGCGTGATGGCCGCGGCGGAGGCAGCAGTGGAGGTAGAGTCGGCGGCGAGTGCCCCTACGGTGAGGCATGGCTTCACATAGCTGGAGCAGTAGCAGCAGCTGCTGGTGGTGGTGTGCACGCGGCTGTAGCAGCTCACGGTGCACTTCGGCTCGCTAGAGCGCTAACTCGCGGCGCGCTCTGAGAAGCTCCGCATGAAGAGCCGCTTCCTCGACGTGCGCACCTCCCGCAGACTCGAGGCGCTATGCCGCTGGGAGGGCTCCGTCGATCGCTCCGTCTCGATCGAGCTCTAGCACGGCGAGGACGACCAGCTCCAACTCGGTGGAGTTTTTCACCTTCGTGGTGGCAAGTGCAAGGAGGTAGACATGCTCCTCATTGAGCTGCTCGATGCGTTCAAGTGCTGCATCAATCGACAAGGCAATGATCGACGTCCACCGGCCGTTTGCCATGGATGCGGCTGCGGATAAACAAATATATGGCGATTGAGGCTGCCAGAGAAGAAGTAGATGAGAAGAAAAGAGAGAACGCAAAAGGAGAGTAGGATGAAAAAACTGACGACGATGGCATAGATTCAATTTTATAAAATTGAAGTGACACATAGCCGATATTATGAATAGTAATGGTATTTTTCTAATACCATAAATTTGTAGTGGCATGGGTCAAATTAACCCTTAGAAATATACCATTTAAGGTGGTTGGTATACAGCTATTTACCATTCCATTGCCTCGTGATAGTGTTTTTTTCATGGTGCTTAGATTTCAATTAGTCCGCGTCGAACGTGAGTGGCCGCAGCAACGGTACTCCAGAACAAGGCAGCAGCAATTCTTGGCTGCAAGCAATTGAAAATTTCCAATTTGCAGTGCCGCCCAGCGGGGCTTCGGGTGCAAGCAGATCAAAGGGAATGAGAGGAGACAAGTCAGATGACCAGCAGAGAGATTAAGTCAATGAACTATATATAAATACAGAACAATCACCTCAATTAGAATTAGATTATGAACAGCAGAAGAGAGCCCTTCAAAACACCACTTGCAGATAACAGAAGCCAAAAGGTGGGTATGTTCTCCCAGAAGAAGCCATGTAGACAAATAAATCTCGAGAGATGAGAATGATAGTTGATGTGATCAAAATCTAATGGCAAAAGCAAATAGATCTAAGAGAAAACATTTTGTAAGTTAGCCCAAGCAAGATAAAAAAATATTTACTTGCTTTACAAAGGATATTATCATCTGTAAACAAGCATCAGCCGCAAGAGCTTCAAGAAGAATTTCAGAAAAGCTTTTGATTCGGCGGTTCTCCTAATATGCTGGATTCTATGGAAGGAGAGAAACGCGCGAATTCTTGTTTCAAGAGAAAAATAACGATTAATGTAAAGTAGTTTTTTTTTCTTTTTCTCCCCCATAGGCTCAAAAACCCTTTAAATAATAAATGGTAACCCTAATTAACGTTAACAAATAAACAAAACGTGGCTACCAAGTTTTATCAAATACTTAGTCAAAACCACTTGGATATCTACAACATTATTTGTAAATGGTTGTAATGTTGAACGGTATAATTGTTAGATCGGTGGCAAAAATCAAGATCGGCCTAATAAATTTTGAACACTTCTTGTGAAGGCACGTATGTAAATATAAACTTTTATAGGTTGGTTATGTAGCTCACAACTTATAATAATAAGACGTGGCTAAACTCTAATTAACAATGGAAAAAAAGAAAACATGACTACTAAGTTTTTATCCAATATTCATTCAAACCTCATTCAATGTGTACAACAATTGGTAAAATAGCTGTAACATCGAACACTATTGTTGTCAGAACGGTGGCAAAAGTCAAGCTTGGGTAATAGATTTGAATACTTCATGAGAAGGCACCTAGCTACCGAGATAGAAAAAATTTTATGGCTAAAAACTATTTTGATAATAAAGATGTAGCTACCAAGTTTTATCCAATGTTCACTCAAAACACCTTCAATACATACAACATTATATGTAAATGGGTGTAATATTTTTTTGACTGGAAATAGTACCAAGACTTTGCCTAGTAGTGTATTTTATTTATTAAATATATACAAAATTACATGGGAAACATCCAAAAATTATAAAGGTTGTAACCAATAAAAACAAATTGTTTTAAAGGCTCATTCATTTTGCAGATATGTACAGGAACTTCATTTTTTAAGAGGGTTCTCCAGGACTGAAACGAGGGAGTGACATTTTGAAAAATGAGCTCATTTCGTTGTTTCCGGATACGGCACGTGGCAATGAATATAATTTCCAAAAACCTTTTTATGCCAAAGCGCAGCCTCACCAGAATAATCATATGAAAGAACTCCGTAGCAGGGTTCCAAACAATTCCCAATGCCGCCAACATCTACCATTAAAAGGGCAACTAAAGAAGAGATGAAGTCTAGTCTCTCTGCCCACCCGTGCACAAAACACAAGTTAGATCATCCTCCTCCTCCTCCTCCTCCTTTGCACAGTGTAATATTGAGTCGTATAATTGTTAGAATGGTGACAAAAATCAAGTTTGGTTTAATGAATTTTGAAGGCTTCGTGAGAAGATACATACAAAAATAGAGATATTTTATGGATAGATCATTTTCAAATAATAATAAAGTCTAGCTAAATATAATTAAAGATAATGAATGTAGGTACCAAAATTCATCCATCTAAGATAAGAAATCTAACGTGCTCTCATGAATGAATGTATCTTCATAAAAACAATGTTTGTGATGATATATATATATATATATATATATATATATATATATATATATATATATATATATATATATATATATATATTATATCGGTTAATTTGTAAGATCATGGTTATACTAAAATGTTAAAATAGACTGTACTTTGACGTAGGCCATGTGTGTATATATATATTGAAAAAGAAAAAAAAAGGTTTATAGCAGTATACGTTTGTTGTTAATGATCGTTGGTGACAGCAGAGAGGGGCGATGGACGGCTGTCTCCGACTCTCTCTTGTTGCTGTTGTAGTTGTAGTAATACTCCTAGAGGCGAAGGAGGAGTACGTTTTCTTCTTAGGGTATGTAAGCCACTCATGGCCAAGACGAACTGAAGAGGAAGGGAGAAAAAAAAACCTTTTTCTAATTTATTGCGGGCAAGAAAAGAAAAGGAAAATTGGCCCCTTTTATTTTGGATTTTATTTTAGAGAGGTGCGGGAGGAAGGAAGGATTTATTTCAGGATTTGCATTTGTAGCAGCAGCAGCAGCAGGAGGAAGGGATCGAGAGAGGGAGAGGGAGAGGGAGATGGTGGATTGAGGAGAAGGAAGCCGCCGCCGCCGCCACCGGAATCCCTAGGGTTCCGCTCTCTCTTTCTCCTTCCTTCCTTAGGGTTTCTTCCTTCCTTAGGGTTTCCCGGCTCTAGGGCTGGGGCTGGGGAACTCCCCGCTTGGGAATGGCTCCCGCCGCTAGGCGGGGCGCCAAGGCCCACAAGTGGACCAGACCGCCGCTCCTCGGCGAGCTCGTCCTCGCCAAGGTCAAGGGCTACCCCCCATGGCCGGCCAAGGTCTCTCTCTCTCCCTCCCTCCCTCCCTCCCTCCCTCCCTTCCTCCCTCTCGCCCTAGGGTTTCTTCTGCTTCCTCCTCTATCTGCCTGTCTACATAATAACCATGCTTCCTCCTCCTTCTTCTTCTCTCCGCAGGTCAGCAGGCCGGAGGACTGGGACCAGACGCCGGTTCCGCGCAAGGTCTTTGTTGTCTTCTTCGGTACCAGAGAGATGTTAGTTTCTTCACCTCTCACCTGTTACATAACCCGTTTTCTTCGACTATTATTCTCATACATCACATAAATGCCATGCTATTCGTCACATGATGTTCGATTAAATGCGTCACTTCAAACCATCACTCCAACTGTTTGGTAAGGATTAACCCTACCCAATGCTGCTTGTTGCCTTCCTTTTTTACACCCCGGGATTGCTGTTAGCAATGATGCAACGCGCATGTAATACACGTGTACCATGTATCGCAATTAGCATGCATTTCCTTATAATGTTGTCGTCTTGCCGCCAGAAAAAATACATTGTAGATCATGCTCGCAAGTCAGGACAAACTAAAACTTCAATATACAGTTATTCCTGGTTTGTTGTCTCAGCTGCAATTTTATACCTTTATTACAACTCCTCAACGGTAGCGAGCACATTCTCGCCGAGGCACGTGTGGATTACTAGGTTTGTGCTTGGTACTGCTCCTGGTGTTGGGAGAGCATGCTTATTTTGGGCAGGTAGATTTTACATATGTGCTCATCGAATAGAGAAGGGACATTTAGATACAAGTTGAATTTATGGTTTCAATCCACTATACTTGTTCATAATGGTAAGTAGTCAAAATAATAAGTTGATTTCTGATTTAATAACGGCTTGCACTGCATAGCTTGCAGCTTTCAGTTCTACATCATTGGCCTGGGATTTTAGTTGGCAATTTCTGCATAGGTGGTTAGTTAATAGATATTTTATTCTACAGCGATACTGAATCTACCCATTGGTGTATGTAAATGCAAATTGTGTGATTGTTGCTCATTTCTTTCTAACATCCGTATAGGAGTTATAGCTCTTTTAAACTACACGGAGAGATGTAAGTAACATATATTACTAGGGATTGATTTCTAAAGTATCTTTGCTCTGTCTTGAATTATGATCAAGTCTTTTCTTTCATCCCTGTAACCTTGCAATACTACAGACCAACTTCTAAGGCATTTCATAAATAACAATAGATAATAGTATTTGATTTTATTCCTTTTTGGGGGGGCTTGAGCCTGTCATAAATCTCTTCCAATAACATTGATGCCAAATGCTAATGGATTTGTTTGTTCGCCTGTGAAATCCTATAATATCCACTAGACTTGATGTTGCTTTGTTGCCTTTTCCCCTCTTTTTTGTGCTGAGCTTAATTTGGCAAATCTATCTTCTTTGCACCCTTAAGTACTAGCATCACTTGATTTCTAATTTATAGATATCATCTTGCAGCGCCCACATTGCTTTGCCAGATCTTCAGCCATTTACTGATAACGCAAAGAGTGAGGTGATGGATCGAGCTCGGAACAAGCAGTGTCCAAAAAAGTATATCGAAAGTTTTGCTGAAGCTGTGGTTGAGATCTGCAAGGCCTATGATGATCTGCCAAAATCGTCTGAAACTATGAGCTGTATGTTGCCTGATCACACTCTTGATCAAAGTGAAAAACCTACAGAACACCTTGTAAAGTCACCCAATAATGACGAGACTCCAAAATCGGGGCAAATGAAAGGTGATAGTCATAGTGACAACTTGAATACTTCAGTGTTAGGTTCAGGGACTGAGGTGGACATAAAAGACAGTTCTCATGACAGAAGGGATTCTTCTCTGGCAGCTGTTAAAATGAAAAGGCCTAAGGATCTCGATCATCCCAAGAAAAAGAGACCTATGCACCTTGAACAAGACTGTTCAGCAACATCCGTCCATGCAGAAAGAGAGCCTAAGGAACCAAAAGCTGAAAACGAGATCAATCTATCAGAATTTTTAACGTTGGACCCTAATGTACAGATAGTTTGTGCCCTTGAAGTACCCCGGAAATCTAAAGACATTAAACAGTCAAAGAATGCTGAAAGAAAGGACAGCAAACATGTTAATGCCTCAGGTATTTCAGGGAGGATTACACCAGGAGCTGAACTTGACGCCAAACCTAAAAGGAGTGCTGAAAAGGAAATCAAGGGATTTAAAAAGTCTAAATTGATGATGAAACAACCAATTTCCAATGAATCAGAGAAAATAGACCATAAACGACTAATGCTCGACAAATCTGACAAGCAGTTGGCCAGGAAATCATCTTCAGTCTTCTCTTCCAATAAGAAACCTCTCCCTGGTAGCACTGATATGCGTCCAGCAAAGAGGCCAAAATTGATGGACAAGGCCAACGAGACAGTTAAAGCAGAAGAAAAGAGCGAGACCAGCTTACATGTTGATAATGAAAAAGATAATGCCTTGAAAATCGAAAAATATATTCCTGTGGAAACTGCAAGTAACTCGGTTCCTAAGATAGGAATGGGCGATGATAAGACACGAAGGTCAGGTAGTCTTCTACCACCCCAAGCAAGGCTGCATTCCCAGGGATCAGAACCAGCATCTGGTTCTTCAACTCAGTTAAGCGTTGTTGATACTGCTAAAAAAGGCTCCAGCTTGAAGGAGGATTTCTCGCGTGTTGGTAAGCCATTGGGAAAACCCAGGAGAAGAGCTTGTCGCTTTGATGATGAGGAGGAGGAAGAACAACGGACACCGCCTCATAAATCTTCTGTCAAATCCATCTCAATGCGTGTAGTCCCCACAGACAAGTTCCAATCACAGACAGGGATTCAGGGGGTTTCTTCATCCCAAATTGGCAATGCTTCTGCAACGAAATTTGGTGTGGCAAGAGAAGAGAAACCTAAAAGCATTGGGAGGTCACCTGTGGAGCACGAGTCAGATACTTCACCAAATCAAGACAAAATGCATGGTAGACAACAAATAATGGGGAGAAGGTCAACCACAAGCTTGGTTGACACTTCTACTAGTCTGGTTAACAAAACTAACCTTGCAGATCGCAAATCCTCTGGGCAATTAAGAATGCCGGCATCATCTGAAGTGAAGAAAACACAAGGAAGTTCTTCTAAACTATCGCACCAGACACCAGGGAATTTGTATTCTCAAAACATTGATGACTCAGAAAAGAATATGGTGTTGTCTAAATCGGAAAACACTAAGGCTAAAACTAAATCTGGCACACAGACGACTGCAACTGTAGAGAGTCGGATAAGTGCCGTTATGCCAGCTGACCGGATTGGGAAGATGGACCAATCCAAAGACCAAAGGTATACTCCCCTGCCCCCCTGCAACACATACACACCCCACTACCACACCAACACTTTTACATGCTTAACTCTTGTTTAATGATTTACATTTCATCTAATGCAGGTCAAATTTTGTTGATAAAGCTGCTTTTTCTGAACCTAATTCTGATCCTATAAAGTCAATGAAGCATCTCATTGCAGCTGCTCAAGCAAGAAGGAATCTTATTGCAGCTGCTCAAGGAAAGTCTGATGGGTTATCTGCTGATAATACTGTTCTTTCCTCCGCACCATATGGCTTGCCTGGACTAAGCCCTAGTCCTGTCTTTCGCATTCCATCTGCATCTATAATTATTCCAGAAAGTGACGCGAAGGAGTTTCCTGACTCCTTTTCTGCTATGACTGAACCTGGTCAGCAAGTTGGTATGAAAAGCCTACTGGAAATTGGGCATGAACATGGAAAGAGCCCCAAACCTAGGCAGCTTAATGATTCATTGAGTGTTGGAACAGATGCAGTGATTGCACGTGATGCCCTAGAGGGTATGATAGAGACGCTTTCGAGGACAAAGGATAGTATTGGGCGGGCTACACGTCATGCAATAGAGTGCTCAAAATATGGCATTGCTGCTGAGGTTCTCTCTCTCTCTCTCTCTAACTCCCCCCCTCCCCCTCCCCGTGCGCACACACAACCTGTCCATCCATGAATGTACATGTCATCAGAATAGCTTTTTCAGAGTTAATTGACTCATCCTTACTGTTTTTGGACCAATAGATTGTTGAGCTTCTCATGCTGAAATTAGAGAGCGAGCCTAATTTGCATAGGAGAGTTGACCTCCTTTTTCTGATAGACTCCATAACACAGTGTTCTCACACTCAGAAAGGTAAGTATTTTTGTATATTACCTAGGTGCTATCCTCAGAATTACTTACTTCCTTTGTCCCAAAATAACTTGATCTTTCTAATTCAAATTTGCGCTAGAAAGATCAAATTATGTTGGGATGGAGAAAGTATTTGTTTTCTCAAGCAAGCTTGTAGTTATTTATCTGGATCCTGGATTGTTCAGGTGTTGCTGGGGCTTCATATGTTCCCACTGTTCAAGCTGCATTACCTCGTCTCTTGGGTGCTGCTGCTCCACCAGGAGCTGGTGCTCGTGAAAATCGACGACAGTGCCTCAAAGTAGCACCTTAACTACATGTTCTTAGTTCTTACTATATTTCCTAATGGTCAATCATTTCTATCTTCTGGCTTTGTAGGTTTTACGTTTATGGCTTGAGAGAAAGATTATGCCAGAAGATGTACTTCGAAGATACATGGATGATATTGAGGTGCCAAATGATGATGCTAACACAGGCTTTCTGCTGAGGCGACCATCTCGAGCTGAACGCTCTGTAGATGATCCTATTAGGGAGATGGAAGGCATGCTTGTTGACGAGTATGGAAGGTATTGTATAATCTAATATACTAGAATTTTTTTTGGTATAAATCTGAATTGAGTACCATTTTTTTACATGATAACGGCAGTTTCAGATGCATTCACACTTTTTTTGTTGTTTTCTAGTATAGCTATGTGTTATTGCATTTGAACTACCCTGAATACATAAAATTCATGTTTCCAATATGTACTACGTTTGGTTAATTTATTGGTACAGAACATGTGCTAGTACGCACACTTTGTACAGTAGAGCTTGCTGCACTGTAGCTTTCCAAAATCATGTTTGGGTGTGCATGTATCATACCATCGTACCAGATAGTACAGGAGTACATATCATGTTTTAGCACTCCATCATGCAACCTAGAGTACACCATGGGAATATTACTTGCTTTGGCCACATTAAGCCATTTCAGACGTATCAGGTATGCATGTAACTTCATCAGATTCCAATTGCATAGGCCATTGGACAGCTGTCAAGGTCAATTTCATCAGCCAATTCACCACTTGATCTTTCAATTTTAATTTTTTTTAGAGTTAGGCTGACGATTATAACTTTATGTAATCCATAAATCTGAATATGTTTAGGGACGGTGTTTGAAATATCCTACAATACATTAATGCCTCATGTTTTGCATTTGCTGCTTTATTCATGTTCTTACTTTACTGCTCTAGGTTTATTCTTGAGTTGTGCTGGCTTTCATTAATGTGGATAAAATGTCTGATGTAATCATCCTTCTGCTATCAGTTTTTATCTTAAACTTACAGAAACAAGATTCATCTAGGAATCTATGTATGAGAAATCTAATTTTTATAGCATTAGTGAATATGTTGTGAATTGCCAATGATGACTACATTTTTTTTATGTATGAGCTGATGTCTAGAAGTGGTGGTACTTGGATGTCATAGCATGTTAGAGAAGAGGATAGCATGTTAGAGAATAGGGGCACATCACACATGTAATGAAGTAGTACCTGCATATCAGCATTATTTCCAAAATATGCTTTGTTATGAGAACACACTATACCACAATGATATTTTAGAAGTTTGTGGATTGAATATGGGCCTGCCAATTGCAGTTAATATGCTGGTAGAAACTAAGAATACATGTGTCGAAGAAATAAAATCCCAACCTTCGTTTTCTAAGCACTCAATTTTCTTGATAATCTTTTGGAGTTATTTTCATTTTTCTCTGAGATTGTGGTGGGATGATGCATTTTATCATCTTTATTAACCCATGTTGACATTTGTGACATATGCTTTATGGTTTCTTTTCTTTTTTCTTCAGCAATGCAAACTTTGAGCTCTCTGGGATTCTATCATCCAATGTCTTTGAAAATGATGATGATTTCCCTGGATCATCACCAGCTATTGCTATTTCATTGCCAGTTGAAAGTGGCAGAAAGCAAGAAAATGAACAAGCTATTGCACCAAATTTTGTTGAGGAAAACATTAGGTTACCTAAAGATGTGACTGGTGATGTTCTAATGGAAGATACCTCTGTTTTACCAAGAGACAAGCAACAGACAGATGGAGCTATCTCCATTGTGCATGAAATGGATAGAGAGCATGCGTTGGCTGATCAGAATGAGCTTCCTCCTCTACCTGATGGACCTCCACCATTTTCATTAGATGCACCACCTCCCCCACCTCTGCCTGAGGGACCCCCACCGCTTCCATCAGATTCACCACCGTGCCTTCCTCCTTTGCCTCCTTCACCACCACCTGCTACACCGCCACCGCCGCCACCACTTTCACCATCTTTGCCACCTCCGCTACCACCTCCACCTCTACCATCTGGCCCACCTCCTCAGCCTGCCCCACCACCCCTGCCAATCCAGCCACCACCTATTCCTTCAATTCCCCCACCTGTTTCATCATCTCCATCATCATTGGGCTACCAGCCTCCTGCACCGGAATATTTCAGGGCTTCAAATGTAATGTTTTTTCCTTCCAACTTACTTTGGTTTGCAGATCCAGAAGTATTCCTGGTTAAATAATAAAGAAATTTTGATGCAGGGCAACCAACTAAACCAGATGGGAGGGAATGCATCAATTCAAGGAATTGGAAATATGCCAAACTTCATTCCCGGTGGATCAGGGAACACACAAGCTGCAGTTAATTTTACCCCATCAGTGCCAGCAGATTATGGGAATAACAATCTATATATGACACCGCAAGGTTCTAATGGTAATTTTCAGTTTCGACCAACTGGTGTATCTTTTCAGCAAGGAACATTCAATGCCTTTCCTTCTGCGCAAACACCACCAGTTCATTCCCACACTCATCTCACACAAATGAACCCTGTGGGTCAACAAGCTGTGCCTCCATGCAATCCTTATGCTGTACAGTCCTTCCCAAATAGTCAAAGCCAGTATGCATCTGGTAACTTCAGTCCAGATGATCAGCGTAGTACTTGGTTACCAGGTGCTAGACCATTATCTTGCTCAGAGGGGTCGTTCATGCAGGATGGTAAGCTTGTCTTTTATTTGTTTTAATTCTTCAGCCCCAGATTTAAGATTGCACTTTTCCAACAGGATATCCAAGGTCTAACATTGACAGATCTTCAATGAATCCTATGACTCATCAACGTCCTGTACTCAACCGTATGCCATCTGGAGCACCTGTACCAGGTTAGTGGTTTGTTAAAAGTTTACATTTGCCTGTATAACTTCATTCTGAAGGCCAGCCCCCTTGAACACCATTTTGATTGTTGCAGACTTGCCGATTAATCTTATGAAATTTGATAAAATGTACTCCCTCTGTCCCAAAATGTAACGACTTCCAGCGTTCAAAATTTGTTCCAAAATATAACAATTTGTCTAACTACATTATCTTAACCAATCACAACCTTCCCCCATGTAATTTCTCCGCCTACTTCCTCTTCTCAACCAATCACAACCTCTACATTTAATTCCACCTATTTCCTTAATACCAGTGCCCAACCCAAAGGTTCTTATATTTTGGGACGGAGGTTATAGTTCTTTTGATACATGAATCTTTATATTTTCCAAAACTTCTTTTTATTCTTGTATTTGTAGGACATGTTGTTCCTCAGATGCTGCCAGCTAGACCTGATATTCATACATTTAATTGCTGGAGGCCTTCCTAATTAAATTGCTCAACTGAACTCCTTGCTTGCGGTACGTGGGTACTCTCTTCACTCTGATTCTGTCTCGTATTTCCCTCTTATTTTTAGGAATCCTCTCTTCAGATTATTTGTCTAAGAGTCTTCCATCTTTCCACTAATACACTTACGATCCCACTCTTCTCAATTATTGTTTGTTGTATGCAGGCTTTCACATGGGAAATTGGGATTGCCAGAAGCCATTTCAATTCAACTTGCAACAAGAGGTGCTTATGTTAGTCTGTTTTGTGATGAAGATGCACTTTTGCTTATGGAGGAATTATGAGATCTTACATAGTATTTGAAATGGACGTTTTACATTGTAATTAGTCTTGGCAACAGCATCCAGCAGACTAATCTTAGTGTAAGCACATGTTTTACATGAAACAAAGTCGTCTCTGTTCGTGTTGCTATGGTGTGTTTTTTTAAGGACTGCAAACTGTGTTTGTTGTATCATGCTCAGAAGGTGTTAGTAATAACCAGTGAGTCCGTTAGTGAAATATAAAGAGTTACTCATACCAGCGTAGTCCATCTATGGTATTTTCTGCAGTTTTACTTGGAGTGTCGTGTCCACTGTGAATCATGACTAAGTTTCAACTTGATAGACATATCTAACCTCACAACTAAAAGCTCAAGCACCCTGTTCTTGCCTCTTATTGAGTGGTTCCTTGGTTTTTTTTTTCTTTTTGGAATGAATTTCAGTTTGGAGCCTTTTGTCTTTAGCAAAGCTTCATTTCTGACACCCTTTAAAACCTATAGTTTCACTACCCTCCCTCTCTTTTCTTTGCATGTTTGTTTCTCTTTGGACCCTTTTCCTCAACGTTATTGCCATCTCTGCGTGGGCGGCGGTGGAAGCGTGGCTAGGGAGGAGATTACGACGGCACCCTGACCTAACCTTGAGGAAAAGAGCGAAATAGGTCCAAAGTGAAACCCAAAGGTAAGAAAAGGTGGTCTGAAGTGAAATTATGGACCAAAGGGGGTCCAATGTGAAGCTATGAATAGGGTTTCCAAACTGAAATTCCCTCTTATATTTTTGTTCTTTATCTAATGATGTGTATCAGACATGATTATATCTCTCTATATGTTTGACTTTATTAAAGGGGACATGCTTGGGTGTTTTATTTGGACAAAATAAATAATATAAGAAGGCATTTTGTGAGCTCAATTTGAGCTTCAAAGATGGCTGGAATTAGCTGTATACTGATAATCTTTTCATAGAGAAACTGTCTGGTGTCTTTAAGTGCATTATGCATGGTCCAAAAGTTTCTAAATATTTATAGGGCAATTCATTTGGTGTTCTGCAAACATACTGAATTTCATGGTCAAAGTCGTTCATACACCAACATAGTGGAAACAAAAATCCTCATCAAGCACCGGTTGTGTCAAATAGGCCTTTACATTGTAAAAGATTGTGAACCTTGGAATTTTGCATATATGCATAACATTATACTGTATCTTTGAATTCATGAAACAGCAAATCATGTGCTGAAGTTGAGGCTGCCCTGCAAGATTTAACTAGATTATTATGGGCCTCATATTTTTGCTTTTGCTTGTGCTTTTAAACCAAATTTGAATTTTCAACCTTAAATTTAGAGTTGATTTTGATGGTTTTTTCATCATAGTTTTTTTTTTAGCCTTTGCTTTTAGATCGCTAAGAACCCATATATAAAAGTTTTGTTCACAAATGGCTTTTGATTTACAAATATGTCATTTGACTTTTTCCACAAAAAACCAAACAATGGGTTTCTATGGTGTATTCATCTGTCAACAGAATTAAAAGCTGCTAGGAAGTCGGAACTGGGAGTCATTGAACTTTGAACTCTTCTTACTTCAAGTCTGATTTGTGTCCTGTTCTGAATACATTGACACACATGGCTATTATTTGTTTTGTGGTTATTCTCCAGTGGAGAGCTTGTAATTTCGTCTTTGTGCAAACTGGTAGCATTGTCTGAACTCTGCAAAGCATTGCTCGTTCCAGCTTCATGTGTGCAAAGAAGAAAGTATAGAGGAAAATGATCAAATTGCACTTGCCATCTATCTTAATTTTTTATGCTTTATATTAATGAAGTTGCTAGAGATCTGTATGCTGGGGAATGATGGATGCAAACGTGTTTTGACTTGCACATGTTTACTGGGCTCATACCTGTCTGTGCTAGTGTGCTACGTACTAACAACTGCATTATAGAGTAATGGCTACTGATAATTAGATTTTTAGACTGCAATTAATTGATTTTACTTTTTAAAAAAAAATTGGATTTTTTGTTTCCCAACTGAAAATTTCGTTGTCAAGCAAGGCTGTCAAAATGTACTTTGCATAATATTTTGATTGAGGCATTCCTCTTCTTGCTAAGATGTGGCTAAACTGCATTTGTTGGTAATCAAGGCACTATATTTTTTCTGGAATTGCCTTTGCTTGCTTAACTTGTTTTGTTTTCATTATGACAGGTCTGAACAATTTATGTTACTCAAAGGTAAGAGTTTCATCGGGCTTTTTTGGCATGTCCATTGGTCACTCTGATGAAGTCGAGGGGAGCTTCTGTGGCAGGTCCAATGCTTGGATTGAAGAGTCAAATGTAGATTTGTACAAAGAAAGAGGGTAACTCCATGTACAGTTGATAACATTATTATGCGTTGCCGTCCCTTGGCACAAGCCAGCGATGATAGATAGGAATTTTGAACCCTTTTTTGGGTTGGATAACTGCAAGAATGCTGACAAGTTAGGAGATGCAATGATGGAATTTTTGGTATTCCCGTTGTTGTTGTTGTTGTAAGCATTCCGTTCCTCTCGGACAAAGAAAGCTTCCATTCAACTGGCAAGAACCGCAGGTGACCGCTGAACCCTCGTATATCTATGTAGGTGTGCACATAGATTATCTTGTGCTGCTTGAAGTTTTCCGTAGATGGTTTGCGTGGTGTCATTGGGTCCGTCCTTGGGCTCGCGGGTGTGTCCGTGTATGTATACTGAATTACCGATGTAATTGTAAACCTGGATGTTACAATGTGTCAGGCTGATGCAGCTGGCAATTTTGATCGAAGAAAGGTTATGATTTTGTGTGAGAGATGGTCTGCACTGCAAGGTCTGATTATTCTGTGAGAAGATCTGCATGTAAGGAAAAAAAATACTTGGTGATTTAATATGAGTTGTTCATGAAACTGGTTGATGTGTTTTGGTAGTAACTTTTTACGCACATACCAACCAAACCTGCTATCGTGTAGAGTGCTAAAACTGCAACCCTCATTCATCCAGATTTACAGTGGCATGTGTATGCCTCTTTAACTGTACACTATTCTGTTTTGGATTTAGTGTGTCTGAAATCAAACTAAATTAATTTTAGGCCCAGGCAGCTAAGAAAATATTCCTAACGGGAAACGCATGTGTGGATGTTTTGTATACCAAATTAATTTATTTATGAAGTCTCTTTGTTTCATATTGCAGGTTACTTTAGATATATTCTAAGTAAACGCCTTCAATATTGTAAGTTTTAAATAAAAGTATACTAATATATACAACATCGAAAGTCTCATCAAATCTATCATGAACATATTTTTATAACACAGTTATTTCGTTAGAAATGGTGTTATATTTTTTAAAATAAATTTGGCCAAATCTAAAGATGTTTGACCTAGAAAAACCAAAGTGATTTATAATATAAAATGGATTGAGTTTTTTAGAGGTTGGTAGGGTATGATTTGTACCAGGAGTATTTCATTATGAAATAAGATAAAAATCACCGCACTTGATATATATAGACTTTAGCTATTGCAGAGGAGCATAATATAGAAGAAGGGTATATTCTCTTCTTCGAGCAACTACAACCGCATCTGCAAATATCATTATTTAAATACATATTTGACCAATTTATCAAAAAAAATATCTTTTACTTTAACAACCTCTACTATACTCTCTTCGATCTAATAGTGGGTCTCACGTGTTAGTCTCTAGACAATTCTTCCTTCTTGGATTTTTTCCTCTGTCCACCCCGCCTATCGGAGGTCGACGGTGGCAAACACAATAGTGGAGAGGAGCTCAACAACAACAACCTAACGATAGAAGGGAGGCAGACAATGGTCATCCTCGTAAACCTAACCCACCCACTACCAATGAGAAGATCAATCGGCACTAGATGTAGGAGGCTCATGACATTTGCTACTGCTTGTTGGTATCACAGGGAGAAGTTATTGGCGTCATCGCACTAGAGACGGTGTCAAGGAGAATCAATGGTGGAGGATTCGAAAGGAGAGGGAAGGACGAGGATAAGGAGAATCAGAGGTTATGGTAAAGTCTGTTGGAAGGTTCAAATTTACTAAATTCTGGTTTGAAAGAGTGAAACAGAGAGACAAGAAGAAGAAAGGCGAGAGAGAGAGAGAAAACATATGCTCACGCCCGCACGCCCGCAGCACGCTCCCTCCTTCCATCTTTCTCCCCCAAAAAACAAACCATAAAAAAAGACATTTCATGAGATTTCTCTGGCGAGACCTGGTACTCCAGCAGTAGCAAGGCCCTTGACGATGATATGATCAACAAGCCATTGCGGATTCACCGTCGCCGCTCCACTCAACTAGGTACCCATGAGATTACTCTGCTCTGCTGCTTTGAATCCAAATCCCCATTTGCCTTCTTCGATTTCAGGGCGGGCTGTATCTAGCTCTAAACCCATGCATCTCTTGCAGTAAGGGAACATGCTACTCTGCTTAATCGCCTCTTCACCTCACCATTCATTTCATTTCATTGCTTTCTTACATTAACTTTCAGGTCGTATACATACATGATGATTCTTGCTTGCTACTCCCTGGAATCATCTTGTTTTCTTTGTGCAGAATCCAAATCATTATCTTTTTTATTAAAACACAGTGAGGGAGACCCCCACGGTATAAATTAAGAAATTAAAAGAGGTAAAGAACTGTACAGGGGGCCAAGGCCCAAAGGGAGGAAGGAGAAACTGAAGAAAAACAAATCATTATCTTCTTAGATGTGGAATGTGTTATAGGAATATCCCTTTGTCCAGTTTGTTTGTCTACCGTAATATTCCTCAGGTTGGGTAGGATTCATAAAATACTCTAATTATTATTGGGATTGGGACTTCTTTTGTATTATATATACACAACTTGTTATCCTTCCTATTTCTCTGGTCTCGATTTATCCTTCCTTCTTCTCACCACAAACGCCTATGAGAATTGCAAACGAAAATCTCAATAGCACGTATATTAAATGTTTTCGGTGTGCCTAGTGTCACTGAGGTTTCCCATTTTCTTAATACCTTACTACCAGCCAGTGGGAATGTGGGATCACAAAACGGTAACATTGCTTGCTGCTGTTAAGTGTTAATGCAGCATAAGTGGAATGGAAAAAAGTCACGTGTTTATAGAAAATGGAAGGATTTGCTCCTTTTTCCCTAAGCCATCAAACATAGTTTCTACTAAGTTCTGATGTGCTCCTCCCCCTAACTTTCAGGTCTGATGCAAAATGTTGCCTGGAAATGCAATTGCTAGTGGAACTGTTGATGGTACTGAGGTCTTACTCCTACCGTCTCTTTGGGAAATCATCGGAGAAGAAGAACCCACTCAATGTCCAAGTTTGTATGTCCCATAAATATGACCACCCACTTATTTCTGGCTACAAATATACTATTATACTCTCGAGCTAACATGGAAGAAAACTTACTTTTGACCAGTTGGCCCAAACAATAATGATATAATACAACCTATGTCCTTAAAAAACAAATTTTAAGCTTAGAGGCGATTCTTTTGGCTTTTTAATGGAAAACGCTAAACGACGTATTTGCAAACGAAAAATAATTTATAAATAAAAATTTTATATACATATTCTTAGTGATCTAAAATTTAAGACTGAAAAATAAACTTTATCCCCCCAACAAAAAAAACAACTTAAAAAAGTTTAAGTTTTGACTTGTAAGTAGGAGGAACGAAAATATGGGATGTTAGACTCCACATATACCTCTATAAAAAGCATCAATGATATGGTAGGAAGAAGAAGACTAAAATACCTTTCACTTTAAATATAATACATATCTTCTATTTTTACCAAAGTTTAATACAATAATTACTCAAAATTAAAGTATTTGTGGGAAAAACAAAACAAGAGTAGCTATCAATTTGAAAAGGGGCTACTGCATTCTTGTCCTTTTTTTTATTGTCTTCAATTGTAATTTTACCCATACTTTTTTAACTTTGTAATTTTACCCTTGTTTTTTAAAGTGAAGCCCATATTTTCCCTATTATGTTAAGTCCTTCTAACAGTGTTAAATAGATGTACGCCATTTATAGATTTGCCCGTATTTTCTAATGATTTTGTGACTTTGCCCACATTTTGATATTAAATTAAATATTTTAACACTAGCCCATGTTTTAGTATAACTTTTCACACATTCAGTTTTCAAGAATATAGTCGAGCATAAGTTTGACATGAATTTTGGCTCTATTTTCACTTGGTTTTTAACATCATTAAGGGACGTAAACATAAGCTTTATTTTGAAAAAAAGGCAAAATCACAGAGTTAAAAAATTAGGGGGTAAAATCTCAATAAGAAGCTAGGGTTTTGGTGCTGTCGCCGTGCTCGTCTCGCGTGCTCGCCGGGCTCACCGGGCTCACCGTGCCCTCCTCCACCGGGAGTCCTCCGCCGGTCGCCCTTCGTCTCCCGCGCCGGTCCCCCTCCGTCTGTCTCTCTCGCCGGCCACCTCTCTCCTACGCCGGTTGTCCCGTTCCCCTTCTTCCTATCTTCTCCTACGGAACAGATATTTCTCAACCGTCCATCCGTCCATATTAATTTGGGACAAATTTGAGTCAAATATTCAGGTATCCGGAATTTTACACGGATCCAGAGCTGAATCCGGATATTTTTGGCAGATATAAGATTGGGTTCGGAAGGACAATATCCGATGGATACGGATTTTACGAGATATACTCGACATTTGCTGATTTTGGCCAGTCAAGTTTCCAGGCTCAACATACAAACACAACCTTGCCTCAGTCTCTAACGCACGCACGCGGTCACGGGACTGTGTTGACGTCGGCCTCAGCCCTCACGGTCATTGCAAACATGACACTCCAAACCTATGGTATTTGTAATTTTAATGGTCGAAGTGAATGATATGTGGATTTATATATATCTATAAAATATTCAGTGTCAAATCTGCGAAACACACCAATTGAGAGTGCCATTTTTGCGATTTTCTCCTTTGTCACGGGACGGCGTCGTCAGCTCGTCGCCTCCCATCTCCCGCACTGCCGCACACAACCCACCGCCGCCAGCCTCCGTCCGGCCGCCTCGAGCCTCCGCCCTCCGATCCGGCGTCCGCGTCTCCCCGCCGAGGCGGCGTCCGGCGGCCGCCTCCTGCTGCCGAGGTGCCGTCAAGCGTCCGCCTCCCCCCGTCCAGGCGGCGTCCGAGCCGGCGTCCGCCTCCTGCCGCCGAGGCGCCGTCCGGCGTGCGCCTCCCGCCGTCGAGGCGCCGTGCGACCTCCTCCCCCCGCCGAGGCGCCGAGCTGCTGAGGGTCGAGGCCTCCGGCCCTCCTCCCCCGCCGGGTCCTGAGCCGTCGTCGCCCGTTCCTCTCGGCCTCCCCCCGTCCCCAGCACGGTTAGACGGATGTGCCTTTTGTTGGGCTGAAAATTATCCTCTGATTGTCTGTTAGAACTTAGAACCCATTTGATTACATGATCACACATCATTTTGCGACTCATATTATCTGGTCATTGTGATATATGTCTGAATATTATTATGATGTGGGTTTGCACTGGTTATTGTGATATTCCACTGGTTATATGAGTATTGGACTATGGGTTTGTCATTTTGCAATATGCAGTACCATGATTTCAGCACATATTTCTTAGTTCTGAACTAGTGTTTGCCTTGTGATGTTTGGTTGTAGGATTAATATGCTGCTAGCCCCTAATACCACCGCATTTTGGGTATATACAAATATTCAATAGCTATTGTCTATATGGTATATATGGTTGTTGTTTTGACTTGATATCTGCATAAATATTCGTACCCATAAGTGTTCGTATCCGTTTTGATACGTATTTGTACCCAGTATTATCCATGATTGTATCCGTATTCGATAATATCCGTATTAGATCCAAACCCGATTGCAAAATGTGGGTTAGAATATGGGAAAGGTGAAATCCGACCGAACCCGACCCGTTTTCAACCCTACCGGTAAGTGCAAAGGTGGAGACCTCCCTTCCCCTTTCCTCCTCAATTTTTTCTCGTCTTGATTTACTGTCACGTGAGCATCTTCCAGATCTACTAAAAGATTATGCTTTTTCTGGGTTGATTTATATGGATTGAAATGCAAAAGATTTGCACTGTTGACCTCCTAAATTTCAGTTGTTTATTTGGTATGATTAGTTATTGTTTCCCCCAGATCTAGTCACTTTTAAGTTTGCTATACATTTTGGTGCTATTTATTTTTTTCATGGTCAATGATGATATGCTACTGGAGGTAGCATCACTTGGATGTGGCAACTCTGGCATACATGCATACCGGAAGTGGCATCACTTGGATTTTGCATGACATTTTGTGTAGATTGATGTGAGCAGATTTTTTTTTTTTTGGCACTTGTTAAGGTGGCAGTGGACACTATATGCCTTTTGTACTGAACAACAATACTTCTTTAGTTCACTGATGCATGCTGATATGTGATTTGAGGTGCCAAAATTGCAGTATATACCCTTGATGTTGTTTGGCCTTTCTTGCACCGATATAACAGGCCCAACTCTGACCTCCACTCTCACAACCACAGCCACAAGGAAGAAGAAGGCGACCACAAACCCTAATCGATGCTGGATATGGGCGCAAAAGTCGACCAATCGAAACCCTCTCTGCCCCCCAAGATCTCCATTTTCGGTGCCAAACCTGGATTTCTTATACCCAAGAACAAGCTACCTGGCTCTCTCGTTGCCCGTTCCAACGCCAAGAATGATTTTCAATCACCTTCTTCTTCTTCTTCTTCCTCTGTCCAAGACAACAACACCAACACCAAAGCTACCCTTGTTCAACGAAACACCAGATGGGGGCCGGATCTCACCCTGGATCCTGCTGTCCGAAAATCCACTGCTTCGGCCTACCAGGTTAATTCCTTGCCCCTTCCACTCCAATATGACTCATGACATATGGGATTGGGATTTTTCTTTTTTCCCTTGTTCACTTTCAAAAATAATAATTACAATAACCCATTTATTTGCTCTGCCTCATCCATTAGCTCCAAGTTCTGTCCACCATTATTTATGTTGTGATTTGTAAAGCACTACTTCGAGTATTCGACCAACCACAGACAATCTTGACTGCCACCTACCATGACTTAGATTCCTCCATCTAGGCATTTTTAATCATCAGTCCCTACAATCCTCTGTGAAAGTACTCTTCTTCTGAAATGGCCTCAGACGTTACCAAGTTATTTGTGCTCACACTCAGTCATAAGGATTTATAACTTTTGATCCTGTATCCTTAAAATACCTGTTTTTCTTCCTTTAAGGGGATCTTGTAACTAGTCAACGATGCTTCTTTTAAAAAAATCAATGCATAAATTTATTAAGTCACTTTGGTAACTCTAGACAGAACCTACCTAATGTCTTGTGCAATTCTTAAAAGGATTCTAAGCAACCTATTGAGTTTCCTGTCATCTTTTCCTTGTGATTCTCTCGTTTTTCCATGTGTCATTAAGTCATTACTGTGTAAGCAGACTCGACTAGAGCAAATTAACAAGGAGCTGAAATCAGGATCTATGGAGATAAGTGAAAATGAAGGCTCAGTGTCTGGCTCAAACTCTGATGGTGCTAACAAGCAGAAAGAGAATGTGGTACTACTTAGTCTCCCTTTTTTTCCTTTTCTTGTTTGCGTTCCCTACTGTCTATATATTACTAATAGTGTGAAGCATTTGGATCTAGTCCTCCATTGTATCACAATTTGCTGTTGAGGGCATACAGGTTTGTAATATTGCAAACAACTGTATGCTGTTATTTGAATCCCTCTCTCTCTCTCTCTCCTTTTTTTTGTTTAGCAGCAAGGAAAGGCTGAGCTCTTGGAGCTTGAAAGAAGAGAAATTATAGGTCAGAAGTTTTCCTTTCATATCGCCATATTTGTTCTTCATCTTTTGTGGGGAATGCGATGCGGAGATTCATGTATTTTAACTTGAATATATTCATCTGTAGGTGAAATACTCCATTTAAATCCAGGGTATAAGGTTCCTGAAGACTATAAGCCTTTACTTAAGGAGACAAAAATCCATCTGCCTGTATGTAAAATATTAGTCCTCAATGCGTATTTCATGGTTTGCATTTTCATCTCTAGTTGTTTCCCTTGTTCGTGCACGGTCCTATCTGTTTATTCTTACCTTACCTTGTATAATCTTGAGCCTCCACATGAACTGTTGTGTACCAAGAGAAGCTTTTGTTTTTGTTCCATTTGTTACAGTAATATGTATCAGTGCTTGCTTGGTACAAATGTATGGCAGTTTCAGTAGAAATGTATGCTAGAGTAGCGTACCATTCACCCATTTATGATACATTGTAACAACGTTACACGGTTTCATGCGGCCATCCCATCTTGTAGCGCTTATGCAGCATAACCGGGTGCTTATACAGTATAAGTATACTCAGTTGCTTATGCAGCTTAAGAGGTACAAAGTTGGGGCACATGTTCCTTATGTGCGGCCTTGTAAGCCACTTTTTAGAAACACTGCATTGTAATTCATTTACCTCTTTATACAAATCTGAGTACATATTACACTTGGATGACTAGTATGGTGCATTCTGTGGTGTTGGCTATTGCAGACAAAAGCACATTCAGGGCATAATATAATTGGAGTTCTTATGAGACCTGAGAGCAATGCCCAGAAGCGACTACAGGAAGTATGAACTGTAACTCGACAGTTTATAACGTTATTTTCATCGAAACGTACCTGATTGTTGTATGTAATGGGGCATAGGTTGTTACTTTTTCTTTTATGTACGCAGGAAACTGGAGCTAAAATACGAGTATACGGGATTAAAAGAAGCAATGGAGAGAAGGTAAACTGGTTTTCTTGCTCTCTGAATCTTATTATACGTTCGGATACTCAAGCTCTGCAACACATCTTGGTCTTGTGCATATACCTAACTAATCACTGTGATAGAGCCTACTACACAAAACAAGGTACTTAAAACTGTTGTTTTTTACTCAGAGTGAGATTTGCCAACCAGACATAGATGAAGCACAAGATGCCTACGAAGATCTGTACATAAATGTCTCAGCTGACTCTTATGACAAAGTAGATTCTGCAATTGCGCTGATTGAGCTGCTTCTTACTCCTGTCACTGTAAATCCATCAACTTGGTCCTATCCTGATAAATTATAGTATGCTTTGAGTTGACCGCCATTTCTATCTTATACTAGGTAAATTCAAAATCTATTGAAGCAAATGCTACCGTTTCATCAGCAGTTAGCTCCAGTGGTGCAGACTTATCTGACCTTCAGCAGGTGCAGAACAACAGTTCTCAGCCAGGTTTTCTTCAGTATCAATCACATAATGCTCACCGGCTCTCAACACCCCAAGCCAATGATCTATCAATTCCTTCCTCTGGATATCTGCAGAGTGCTTTACCGAATAACTCTTTACAGCTTCAGCCTCCTGATGGTTCTTTTAGTATGCTTTCATATACAGGGCCACCACCTCTTATGGATACCATGCCAAGAAACCCACTGCCTATTCCTGGACCTCAGCCGCCGATGCCAAACACTCAACAACCTCAACTTCAATTCCAACCCAATCCCCCAATTGGACCTCCTTTTGGTAGACCCCCTGGAATTGTAAGCCCACAACTGACGCCATCTTCCACGTTGCCAGGGCCTGTTAGACCTCTTCAAACACCCCATGCATCTGGAGGATGGCTAAATTTTTCTTCAGTTCCAGTGCAACCTCAGAGGTTACCAACTTTTATGCCAGTGAGACCTCCTATTTCTGTGTCTCCTCTTGTTTCAAGTCCACAGCTGGAAGGTGCTGCTGCTCCATCGTTTCCTTGTCAATCAAATATCGCCACTAGCTATGGCACCCAGCATCCATCAGGTGCAAGCTTTGCACCATCAGCAGCATTACCTTCCATACCTCCTGGTGGCCCCCAATCTTTTCCTTCAGTGTCACCTCAGGGTCCTTCCTCAATGCCAATGCTGTCATCTCCTGCTGGTTTAACACCGCAGCCACCTTATCCGCTGCCCATGCAAATGCGTCCTCCCATGGCAATATCTGCTCAAATGAGAGGCCCACCTTCATCTTTCCCTCAGGCTGGGCCAACTTCTGGCATGCCACAAACGGCACCATCATCCCGCCTGCCTTCTGGGTTTGGTGTGCCTGGTTCTGGAATTATGCCTGCTATGAGACCGCTACGCCCAAGCACTGGTGATTTTACCTTTCGGCCTCATGTGTCACCTTCACCAACACCAGAGCTTGGCACATCAGGCAGTCAAATGCCATTGTTCCATCCTAGCAACTGGAGACCACCTATGGCGCGAGTTGAAGGTTTCCAAAGGCCTCTGGATATGGGTTATCAGCCTGGGGTATATGGTCCACCTCCGCATCCACACCTTGGTGGAGGCTTCCTCCCGAGGAATCCAGGTGCACCAAGGACAGGGGGGTTTGTTGGAGCTTTCCCCCTCCAGCCGCCGGCAGTTGAAGCACAACGGCCGTTACATGTGTTGCCACCACCACAACAAAAGGCGGAGACGAGCAGTGGCAGGCAAGGCCTGCCGCCGATATACGACCCTTTTGTTCCGAGTGCAGTGTCAGGAGGAGGAAAAGGGAAAGCGGAGGAGGACAAGGCTGAGTACGAGGATCTCATGGCATCCGTTGGTGTCAAGTGACATTCTTCTTGTATAACCCATACATGCATGTTCATTTGCTGCTGCTGTACGTGGGATCTTTCTTGACAACAGTTCGATTTGCTACTAGAAAGACTACTAGACTAGAGTAGATTGTAGTATGCTTGCATTTCCATCCTTTAAAGAAAAGATATTATTGATCAGTGAATGTGTTATTGATCGATGATGAAATTAAGCACGGTGTCATTCATACCTGTCTAAAAGTGTATCGTTCCCTCCCCTTATTATGTCCTGTATGGAGGAAACAAGAGTCTTTTATGAATCTAGCTGCTGCTGCTGCTGCCGCTGCTATATTTCTGAAAAAAAAAATTGTTGCTCAGACGCACCTGACAGCTCCGATGACCAAGCTAAAACGTCCAGGTTGGCTGGCCAACGCCGCATGGTGGGAAATTTAGCTCCGTACCATTATGATTTTATAAAGTTAGATATATGCTATCGATATGTTATTGACATATGAGACATATATGAGTTAATAACACACGGGTCATGATGATATATTTCAATTTAGCAAAATTATAATGACGATTTTGCAATTTTCTCTTTTTTTCGTGGTAAGTCGCTTCGTTGTCCTCTTACGCCACCAAAGAACAATTAGACAAAGAAGAGACGCTGATACGTGGGCCCAGGCAATTTGTAGAGTTAGATGTGGATGGAACGATGGAAATTTAGAGGGGATCATATAGCCAGCTAGGCCTATGCTCTTTTGGAGAGTTATTATCGGAGATGCTCAGAGTTTAATAATGAGAGATTTTAACCGATTGGTTCGATTTTATCTTATAGTGACCTTGATGAAAGAAAATGCAAGACGAGAATTATCAATTGGAAAGATACTTGTCCTATAAAAACATATTTTTTAAAGGACCAAAAACATATCTTAAAAAGTATTCACTGTCCGTCAATCAAAGATATATAAAGAAATATATCTTCTTGATCTTAAAGGGACAAAGGAAAATCTTCTTTATCAAGATTAAAAGTATATCCTCAAAATGCACGAGGATACCCAAAAAAATTGTTGTTTCTTTTTATACAACTACTCTTGCCTCACTTTTATGGGAGGCCGGTCTTTTTAAGTCAATCTTATTTCCGTTTTGACATGAGCAAGGAATGGTACACCTTCTACCATCATATTCAAACTTATGCATACTTTTCTCAAACTCTCCACCTTCTACCATCATATTCAACATGTAGCTTATGATACACCTGGTCTATACTCTAAGAAACATCTCGCATACTTCTAATACGAAATAAATATGCTCCTTCTAATACGAAATAAATATGCTCCTAGGTGCATGCCATGCGCTTCGTGGCACGGAGATTGATAAGCTAAAAGCGTAGACAATAATCTCTATCATACTATATAGTGATCATAGTTCTTATATGACATGATAATAATAGATACGACATCTACTCAATAGCAATGGTCTTTATCTTATTTGTGGTCATAGGCAAGCTTCCCTAGTATTTGAAGTATCAATCGAGAATTGTTATATTATTTTTCTATCACCTTAATCTGTCCTCTCAATATAATAGACAAACAAGAAAACTTATATTTTTAAAAATTTAAATTGATAGAATACAGTATGTTGTAGCTAAAAGGAATACTTGTCCACCTCGATCGACCTAAGTCAATCGTTGTGGAGAAGAAGAAACCATTCTGGTTCTCGTGCGGCCCCTTCTTCTCCTTGGCTTTGTTGGTGAAGCCAGGAAGGAAGGATAGAATGGCGAGATAAGTAGGTTGCTAGGGTTTGCGGGCAGGGGAGATGGCCACCGATTCGAGCGCGGGCATGGCCATGGCCTTGTACCAGGGCCACGCCTACGCCTCTTTCCTCTCCTTGCACCACCACCACCAGCAGCAGCAGATGGAGATGGAGATGCTCTCCTTCCAATCCATCCAGCTAGGAGCGGGAGCAGGCCCCGATTCCCATTCCCCTGCCCCAACCTTCCTGCTACCACCTCCCAACGCCTCCGCCTCCGCCTCCGCCTCCATGCTTCTTGCCCCATCTTCCTCCTCCTCCGCCCTCCCCAAGTACAAGTTCGTCACATGTTCACCCGCCGATTGGACCGACCATGACCTCGCTATATTCAACGATGGCCTCCTCAGGTTTCCCTTCCTCCTCCTCCTCCTCCTCCTCCTACTTATTCATCAATTGCTGCACCAAATGCTTCTTTACTCTCCTCGCCAAAAAATGGAAACTTTACTCATCAATTGCTTCTTCCCTGCTAGATATGCTCATGAACCTAATATTATCAAGTACATCAAGATTGCCGCAATGCTGCCTACTAGGACTATCAGGGATGTTGCTTTAAGATGCTGCTGGACTCCTGTAACTATTTACTATTCTTCCCTCCCCTCCATTTACCTTCTACCATACCAATGCATGCATGAATGCATTCATCTTCTTCCTTCTTCTCATTCCTATATATACCTCTTGTTAATATTAGCCTTGTGCTCACCATCATCATTACCGACTGAATCATCATATCATCTGTAGTGCCAACATACACACAAATATAACTAAATGACAAAATGAGACCTAATTGTCAAACGAAATACTATGCATAATTTTCTCCTTCATGCCAACCCAGAACTAATCAATTAGCAAAACCAAATTTCGTACACACTGGAGTGGATATGATTCTCATCCTATACTGATTGCAATCTGGAATGGAACATCATATCTTACTCCAGCTTTGGATATTGGCCCTGTGTCTAATAGCCCTGGACCTTTATTTGCTAATAGTGCTTATATTCTTCGTAACTTACCAGGTCTAATTGTTATTGCCAATTTTGTTCATATGATCATCTGCCATTCCAGGGCAATGAAAGCAGGCGAGGAAAACCTGATGAAGTCTACACAGGGAAAACAATAAGGGGTTCGAAGGTATTCTTGCATCTAGCAAGTGATCCACTTGACATATAGATGTAAACCTCTAGCTTTAACGTACCCTCTTCTGTGATTATGAAGTTGCTTGGCATAACTGCAGGAGAAAATGGTTTCATCTACTTTGCCAGCTAATTTTCAAATCCCAAATCCAAACAACATGGTACCATTCTCAATATCAATGCATCATCAGGGTCAAAACAGCCTAATTCATAAGGAAGGTCAGTCGCACAGTTAAATGTATTGTGTCTATCCCTTCAATGTGATCGGTTGTTTTTGTGCCGGTGGTTTATATGGCGTCTTTGAACTTGTGTTGTTGATGTTGTTTAAACAGCAATTTATTGATTTTGTCGGTGGGATGAATAATACAGACGGTTTTTTTTTTTTGTCTTATTCACCTTGGGTAGTTCAGTTCTAGTGATTTGGTTCAGTCCAGTAGCTTTGCATCACCTCTGATTGTACTAGAACCAGTGATTAGGATCTATGGGCTTCTCCAAAGTTTCTGCGCCTGGACCTACGGGCTTCACTAATTATCTGCTCCTATGGTAATTAGATCCAAGGGTGTACATTGAGGAAGAAGTAAAATTAATGATCATATAGGGACCTCATCTGAAAACAAAAGAACCATGATTTGGTCATTGTTGTTAATTTGGTGTTTTTAATATTACCTGAGTTGTTTCATGCCAATTGCTATGCTTGTATCTGTTCTTTTGACGCTGTTATATGCTTTTGCACAATGCAGGAGTAACAATTATTCTGCCTAGCAAAGAGAACTTGAATTTTTTTTCTCATGAAATATCTTGTAGCTATTTCCTGCTGGTTTTATTTGCCGCTGATGATGTTCGTTTGCTCCTGTTCTGAAGCAGTTCCTGTTTTAGATAGTGCAAGTCAGCATCTTTTGGAGGAAACTAGCCTGTTACTAAGCCAGATTGCTGAAAATATCGAAACTTTCAAGGTTTTTGTACTTATATGTGTTATCCATTATTCCTCTGTCCATCGATAGGTGAAAACTTAATGTTGTAGCAATCATGCTTGAAATTCCAAAATACTTACAGATGATGGAGAATATGGAACTCTTTCTGCGCACAAATAATAATATCAGAACAGTTCTTAAAAGGTATGATATCGTGATATGTTGCATTTTCTCATGTTTGATTTACTCTGTGCATGCTACTTTCATTTTTTTTAATTTCAGCGTCTTCTTGACTTTTCATTGCCTGCACTTTATCGATGTAAATGTCATTGGAGCAGGGTTCACAAAACCAATGAAAACCACTCAGTTTCCATGAAATTTAAAAGTTTTTGCCCAGCTCGAGTCAAAACCACTCAGTAAACCAGTCAAATTATTAAAAAAATCAACTGAATTTCAAATTTTTGACAAAATTTTCCTGAACTTTACAGTTTCCAAATGGTTTTCACAAAAAGGCTGACAAAACCTCCCAGGAGCAGTTTTTGATCAGTTAACAATTTTGCAAAACCTGGATTGGAGAGTTGTGCATGCACCACTTGTGCACATTAATCTTCAGTCAAGATTCTTTTCCTTTAATTAACAAGTGAGATGCAGAAGAAAGCATAGTCAAAACCCAATTTCTTAACATCCTATTTCATTGCTCCCTGTCAAAGTTAGCTGATTTAGAAAAAAATGTTATGTTGTAGAATGAGTGAGACGCCTGGTATCATGGGTCAGATGCCTCCCTTGCCAGTACCTGTAAATGAAGGCAGCCTGAATTCACTTCTTCAAATGGACAGAATGGTAAGGCTACAATCAATGACTGCAGGACATCCCCAGTAAATGCATAGCATTGTTTTGTTTGTCTAAAATAGTGCACATTGCTGTATGTTATTATTGTGTCACAGTAACAACTAGCAAGTAGAAAGTGAACATTTCTATCATAATCTGATGAACTGAAGCCATTGCTTACCATTACATATCTGTACTACTTTAAATGTCTGCTTTCTACAGTTCTTTTGTAAATTAGCCCATTGTATTTCCTGATATTATGGAATAGTCTATATTTGGTTCAAACAAGCGATATTAGTAAGTTGATAAAAGAAATCCCTATAACATTTTTGTAATATAATTCCATAGCAAAGCATGGGTATTTTGCTAGTGTTAATAAGATGAAACATGCTATAATAAAAAGGGACAGAAAATAAATGGTAAATGAAGCTCCAGCTTTTCTTTTCAAATCAGAACCTTTCATTTTAACTGTGTTGCTACTTGTTTAGGATTACAAAACACAGTTTTGGTTTTGGAGAAGGGTTCCACTTGTGTCAGTGTCACCAGTAATGTGTCATTGTTTGGTTCAGTTTTGGGCTGTTTTTGCCTTTTGAACTGTTATAGTTATGCTTTTATTGTTTTGTCATGTAGATGGGTGCCTATGGTAAACTCCCATATGAAGGAAGAGGCCCAGAATTGATGTAAGATAAATTGGAAACAGAAGAGCATTTGCATGATTTGTACTAATGGCATGAAGACAACTACCTTTGTAGAATCAGGGGATACTAGAGCTAGACTGACCAAAGCGCCAAGGGATAAGTAATGCATTTCGAGGATTTTTCTTTTTTTTTAGAGAGAATGTTTGAACTGTCATGTGTCTGCCCTTAATTCTTGGGGAAGAACATGCCATCAATCAGGCGGGGATGCGGTTTATTGTTTTGTGGCTGTATTGGGTGCTGCAAGAAAGTACTAATACACTGCACTTTATTCAGGCTGGCTGTAAATATTGGGTGTGGGGGTGGGATTCTTAGGTCGGTCAGTAATGTAAAAGAAAAGAGAGAAGATACCATGCTTCTGTTCTCTAAGTACAACTGATTCTTAATCCAAAGGAAAACGTTAAATTAATTGGATCGGTTGGCCACATGTATACTAGGCTAGGCTATGCACCTGCCGTTGAAGCATTTCATATGGTAGAGCGCTCGCTTCGCATGCGAGAGGCACGGGGTTCGATTCCCCGCACCTCCACCTTTAGTTTCTTTTAAGTTGTTAAGATATCGAGAGTGATTGTTTGAGTTTTTTATTAAAAAAAGCCAAAGAATAAAAACAATTTATGAATAAAACTTGTATATACGTATTCGTAGTGATCTAAAAGCTAATGCTGAAAAATAAACTTCGATAAATTAAATCTCAAAATCAGTTCTAGCTCTAAATTTAAGGATAAAAATTTAAATTTTGGGTTACCATCCTAAACAAGCAAAGAGATGAGGGTGGATGTTTCTTCTGGCAAAGCGCCAGACAACCAGGGTATAAAAGGGTGGATAACAACGTGAAAATTCTGTTCAATTGCAATAGAAAGTAAAATAGATGACAACGTGAAAAGCAAAATCCACACCACTCTCTTTATCTTATAGATCCAAAAATATTTACAGAAGCTGCAAATATTGTTCTGAAAGTACAACTCAAGCTCCCCCAACACAACTGAATTAAATAAACCGACAAGTGCTTTTCTCAACCAGATAAGCTGTAGAAGCCCTTTGCCAACACTTCCAATATTCTACCAATCTCTGTTTTATTTTTTTTTCCTCATTCATTCAGAGTTAACAGGTCAAAGCCGCATCTGCTTCTTTAATTTTATCCCATGTGATGGTCGCCCAGTGATATAAAAATCAATACCTCTTTCGACTTCTCCTGGATTACCAATTTATGGAAAGTCCACGTCCTACCCTTCAAATGCCCCAACTAACACTGTTGCAATTAACCCCAAATGCATCTAGGAATTTGTTGTCTGCTGATGAATGGCCTTCTCCCCTCGGATCATCTTTATAAAAAACATACACACATACACACACAAAAAAAGGTTCAGTAAGATATATCACTATTGACATAATTTTCAGGGAAAATGGACAGATAACCATTTTACTGTGCATCCCACGGAATACGCATGAGTAGTGATCTATATGTTTATCATATTGGTTTGTTTAGGATGGAAGTGTTATGAACAACATGAAGGTTTCTCTCTTTTTTTTTTTTGCCTTTTTATCAGTTACTATGTCAAAAGCGATAATTGAAATTTGCAAACCATAAATGCTGAAGTCACAAATGCAAAATTACAAAAGGAACAAACATAAAAGAAAAAGGTTGCATACAAATTTGCCAGAAGCCAAGTTTTTGTAGATAATGATGACATCCCCAGCCTGAAGACCATGTGTCTTCAGAAATTCACCTGCCAAGATGAATATGAAATTTCATCCACCAATGTCCACATCCACAGGAAATACTGATACTTTCCATGTAGAATCATACCTGCAGAATCCAGAATGTACATTCTGCTTTTGTTATTTGGCCAGTACCTGAAATAGCATCATGACACTGTGAATTAGTGGTAGTACTAAATGCTAGAGTAAGTATTTATGTTAGGCAACAAGCCCGCAATGTATCGGTTTCTCCATGCTGTGACAACTGATCATATAACCTAAACAGAATTAGCAATCAGACCACTGCCACAAGACGTGTGAACTTAAGAACTTAATGCAGATCTCTAAACATACTGTGCCTTCAGCCTCCCACTTTTTCTTTCTTAATCTAGGCATTTAAGTCATCGCAACTCAGAACCATTTTTTTTTTCTGTTTTGTCTTTCAGAAATTGCATGTTAGAGATGCCATAAGATGACAGGAAAAGCACCTGTACTTAAACTTCCATGTAACTGGGAGCACCATGTCATCCATGTGCAGTATCATAGGATCCCTTTGCAACAATGGTGGAAGACTAGCTTCTGCATCCTTCTGAAATAAATTCAGACAGTTACACTGCGAATATAGTTTATACCGCATGAAAGTTCTCTATCATTCTGTGAGAACTTTCAAGAGACGGAAATACTGAACATACTTTGGGTAGCACAATTCTTCCAACATTTCCAACATCACTCTTTGTCAACTCCTTGCGCAGAATGACTTGGTATTCTCCAGAGTTGAGTAGTTTCTGGCATACAAGCATGCCCCCATGAACACAAAGGAAATGAAGGCGTTAATTATGAGAGAAATATGTGTCCATGTACTGCATCGGTGTTTAGGCTAATCAACCTTACAAGACACTTGAATTACTCAACTACTAATAAATTGCTCCTTCATTTGCCCTTGTGCTCAATGACTATAGTGGCATTGAGTAATCGATAGATACTCGCTCCATTACTTATTTTATGGAGCTCGTCTAGTATAGATTAAATGTGAGATAGAAATTTATGTGGTAATTCAGATACAGACAGCATGGTAAGTTAAGTGTGTTACTCACAGTAGCGCGACTTTCATGGCTTTGCTTCGACTCTGGAAGAGCACCAACTGTCTCACAGTGAAGTTCAACACCACTGTTTCTGGTTTCCAATTCATCGCTGCTCTTAATCACTCTAGGCAAAATCTGGGTAGCATTCATTAAAGTAGTTAAGAGTATGCGTTATTAAGGATCATGAAAACTGGATGGGTTTTCCAAAGCTTGAAGGTTCTAATGTATACCTCTGGCTTCTTATCTTCATTGGCAGATATGGGTCCTTCTATGGGAGGCATGTGGTTGCAGATATTTGGTGCCATGGACGCTGAATTAAAAGACTCAACCCCGAAGCTGGATGCAGGACCTGTAGTTTTAAACAGGATACGGGGAAAACCTGAGGATGATTGAGCGAAAGAATTTGGCAGGACACAGTTAGGTGTGCCCCATATCCATATTTACATAACTGAGAAAACGTGGCCATTAGGAAAGTACAGAAAGCAATAGCATAAATACTTCATGGACCTACTTGTTCTACATCAGAGGCACATAACAATTAAAATGGGCTAACTCAGTCAAAATCCTTAGTTCTTACAAGCAACATTTGCAGTCTAGTCAGGATTAATTTTATTTATTGCTTTGAAGGGAGGGAGAAATGCAGGGGATATATGTTGTTTTAGTTGGAAAGGAGATAGCTTTGCATGAGCAGAGTGAGGAAATGAAGGAGTAAAATGTCTGTACCCGATGCATCTCTAGGATGGCTGTTGGCAAGGCGGAGCTGGTGGGGTGGCTCCTCATGTGGCGCAGGGAAGGACGGGTAGGCGTTCTTGTTGACCATGTAATGGGCCCAGAAGGCATAGCAAGGGGAGAAGCTGTAATGGACTGCATTGCTGGGGGCGGGAGAGGAGTGTGCAGCAAGGGAGGTGAAGGCGCTGGTTGAGGCGCTCCAGTCGGCGAAACCTCTTGGAGTGGGAGTGTGAGGGTGGGGAGCAGCATTGTGATTGTGGTTATGGTTGTGATTGTGATTGTGATTGTGGTTGTGGTTGTGGTTGTGATTGTGATTGTGGTTGTGATTGTGACTGTGATTGTGCAGGGGAGCCTCGGTTCCTGCAATTGAAGCACAGCATGACACCACCAATTAATCATCATGGTCAAATACATTTACATAAACATCAACGATATAGATAGTGTAATTAAGTGAAGTGAATAATTATTGAATGAGGCAGGCACAGTGAGGAGGGAATGATTGATGATCTCCCCAAATGAAATCAGCGGGGGAGGGGATCTCTAAATAAAATAAAATTATAATGGTAAAGAAGGACCTGAAGATTCTTCCGCTTGTTCTTTTCGTAATAAATAAATAAAAGATCTGAATTTTGGTGTTTACCTGCCTGCCCGCATGCCCTAAGAAAAGAAGGAAGGGAAGGGATAGTTACCCGAGGAGGGAGCGGGGAAGGGATTGGGGAATGGGACGGTCTGCTGGTGGACGGCGGCCAGGAGGGCCTGGTAATGGTAGGGGTAGCCGCCGCCATCGCCGCCGCCATCCATTTGCCCCATTGCCCGCTTTCCCCTCTCTTCCTTTTTCTTTTTCTTTTTTTTTTCTTTGCAGTACACTACTGAGTGAGTGATGATGAGTAGAGAAGGGCGCGGGCGCTGGACGGCAGGGCGGAGACGGCGGTGGTGCTGTGCGACTCCGACGCGGCGCTGGCGGCGAAGGGCGGCGTGGCGGAGGTGACGGAGCTGATGGAGAAGGTGTCCCTCTCTCTCTCTCGGTCTATCTCATCTATCTATGTGGAGTACCTATCCATCCATCCATCCATCTATTCCTCTCTTCACTTGTGATTTGTGAGGACTATCCCTCCCTCCCTCCCTCTCATCCAGCCATGACAGCAAGAGTTTGTTACTCACTCACTCACTCTCTCTCTCTCCCCTCTAACTATCTTTGGACCATTTCCTCTGCCCCTCCCCACCCACTTTCTTTTTTTCCATACTTCCCACTATTATTCTACACAGACGATATATATACGTGTCTAATTATATAAGATGTATTCACTTCACAAAAAATTAGGAAAAAACGTAGATTATATTTTACACATTTATCTTAATTTATTTTACCCGTCTTCATGATTTTTTCTTCACCATTTGAACTATTCTAAGATATATACGTCATCTTCATGCCCGACCACTAATCGTACAATTTCACATATCAAGCTCAAGTTGTTGGTCGCCTCTATCCTTAGCTATTTTCAAAGCTTAGGAAGTTGTACAAAATTGACACTCGAAACAAAAGAAAATTGACACTCGTAAAAGGATTTGTTTAATATCGCAAATCATTCTTCTAATTAAGAGAACATAGTTGGATATTGTGTCCAATATAGATTTGTAGAACTAAAAATGCTATCGTCGCCGCATACTCTAACATGTGTTATTCTATCTATACAACCTTCATTTGCAACTTAACGAAATATATGAACCAAGTCGAATATTATTAGGCTCATCTTAGAAAAGCCCAATACTAAGTTGTCATAGTGTAAACTTCTCGAGCGCGAGATCATAGGACCCTCCTTTGTGCTTGGTCTAGGGAGCGCGGGAGAAATTACTAGCTCAAAAACAATAAAGTAAATGTGTAAAGAAAACACTAGCACAAAGCAAGTATACAAGTTCAGACCATACATAGGTGTAATACCCTACTCATGTTGCGTCCGTATGACAAGCTGAGAGGTCTCGATTAAGCTAAAGGCTCAAACTCCGTAGTATGCTTGCAACTAGTCCTGCTCAAATCCTCCCCCATCGTTCGAGGATCCCTTTTCCCGTTGGAGAAAGTATGGCTATCGGAGTCTAACAGATGTGTCTTGTCTCTTCGGGAGAGTTATTAACGAGCACACTCCATTCCTGATGACGAGACGACGATGGGATTGGCAACGTATAACAACCCAAGTTTATTTACCCGGTTAAATTATAATTGAAAAGGGAATATAGAAATTATTTTTAGGCATGGCATGGCACTGTAAGTTGGTGGGCAACCCACAAGGGTCTGCTAACCCCACGTACGATGCACGTTAAAGGGGTGGACAGAGTCATCGACCGTCAAGGAATGTTCAATTGGGGGGCAATAGCAAGTGGTGGGTGACTGCAGTTGGTCGTTAACCGAGCTAACAACACCTGTTAGCCCTTGTTTGGGATGGGGATTACGATAATGATATGGCTAACGAGACTGAGCAGGTCACCTTGTGTTTTGCACACATGCCCAATAAATGACAAGCACATTTCTTGTCTCTTTTATTGCAATTGTGTGAGGCAGAGCATGTCAGACAATACGCGTGCCTAGCACGATGCATGCACAACATTAAATATGGCAGGTGATAGGTTCGTTCACCTCGAAGCCATCTCTCAATGGGGCCCACCAATCTTTGATGGTATGCCACGCTAGCAATCATTAGGTGTTAGGCATCAAGATAGTTCGAAGCATGCTTGCTCTCCAAAGGGAGAGATCGGGATAGCTTGACCCCTACTACATGAGACATGCCCCAGGTCCTGTGGTAGTATGGTGTCATTAGCCATAGCTAAGGGAACCTAGTTCCCATACCACCAATATAAGTCTAACCCAAGGTTTGAAGCACATGCAAATTCTTTTATAACCAAAAATCAAATTATTGATAGTGTTCTCCTATATTATCATGGAATTTTTATCCTAGAAAAACACAATATTTTATTTAGTTCTTTTGGCTTTGGGATGAGGATAACTTAGGGTGAACTTTTAAAACTTGGATATTAGGGAAGGACTTAATATTAATTAAATAGGTAGAAGTGAGACTTCGAACCCAGGCTGGCTAGCCACCACCTCGTGGAGCTAGCCAGAAAACCCCTAGGTGTCTCTCAACTTAGGGTGAACTTTGAGCAGTGTTTACCTTACTACCAAGGACTAGATTACTGCATCTAGACGGTAAGCGTGATTGCAACCATGAAAATAGATATAATTTATCAAAAGTTCAAATTATTTTTTTAGATTTATTTGAATTTGACGGGGTTATAGTGTGGTTACCATACCATACCCGTGTTGATAAGCCTGCTTATCATGGTAACCATCAATGTTGCCGATCCTGCCTTTGAGGCCAAAATCTAGGCTCAACCGCTCAAGCTTAGCTTGATGATAACTATAACCATTTTATACCAAGTTGAGTTATATAGTAGTAAAGAAACATTACATTTAGGGGATTAATGATTTCAACATCTCCAAGGCATACATGATATTTAAGCTTAAAAGGGATGTAAATTATTCACAACAAAAAAAACCCTTGTAGAAAGAATTAAACACATAATTACGAGATAGCAGTGCAAATGTTTCCCTTTTTCCTCCGCAAGCCCTCTTAACTCCATATGTAAACTTTGAGAGAACAGTGAGTTCTGCCGTTAATCTTGGTGATATATAGCTGTTGCATTTCATCACCTTTCTTACATGTATTGCCCTGCCTTGTGCCTGCGAAACTTTATGATGTCCTGGATTTCCTCAAAAGTGCCAAGGAAGAAACTAGTCGGTCGACATGTGAAGATACACACCAAATAATTAACAAACACAAATCAAATAATTACAAAGTACAAAAATACTCTTTTAAATTAATGGACGAGATTAGTTCTATTGGCAGTATAGTACTACCAGTAAAATACATTAAATCATTCCCCAAACTTTGAACACCTTTTCTTTTTAAAAAAAAAACTAAAAAAACATATTATCAAAGTGTTTTATATCTCAAACAAAGGCATTAAGTGTATGTTCATAGCAGTCTAAACATGTAAATATTATTAGTGGTCAAAGTTAAAATACTTCTATTTTAAAATATAAGCATTCTGAAATTTGAACTTCATACTGAGAAATAAGCATTGGCACTATTCACCATACTACTTACTACCTCCGTTCCATAATAACTTCAATTTTTGTTTTTCCATGTCCAACGTTTAACCATTTATTTTATTTGAAAATTTTGTGCAAAAATTAAAAAATTAGTCACGCATAAAGTACTATTCATATTTTATCATCAAGTAACAATAAAAGTATTAATCGCAAAAATTTCAAATAAGACGAAGAGTCAAAACATTATATAAAAAACTAAAAAATAAGGTTATTATTGGACGGAAGTATATCTTATTAGTGACTTCTTATTCATAATTCTTCATATTTTAGCTCCATTTACCCTGTCACCCATTCATTTCTCAATTAAGGGGGAACAAACTAGAAATAATTCCATTTGGGATGGATGTAGTAGTACTTATCAACAGTAAAAAAGAAGTAATTTAGGAACAGATAGGTTAGATATTCCATTACATATTTTACCATATGAAAATAGAGAAGATGTATATCTCCAACCTGTTACGCTGTTTTAAGATTAACATGGGGATTGGTTTTAGTAAAACCCTCAAAACTATAAGAAACAACATTATGAGATAAACTGTAATAGTGTGTAGTGTGTTGTTTTAAGATTCACATGGGGATTGGTTTCATTCAAACCTTGTAAACTATAAGACACAAGATTACGTGATAAACTGTAATATTAGGGGTCACAAACGGGACTTGGTTTTCTCGAGAAGGTAGTTTCACGGATCACATGAGGTGGAAAGCAAAAGATGGACAGCTCCAATTTTAAGTAGTGCAGAATCAATAGTAACTGAAAGAGACTTGGATGCCGTGCAGTGAACAGTTTGGGACTGAAATGAAGAGGCGAAATGAGCGGTCTATCTCAGCATTTGTTGTTTTAATTTACTCCTAGTTGAGAAAATCAGATCATATGGAGCAGAAGAGAGAGCAGTGAATGTTGACATGGGAATGAGGAAGAAAGTGCAATCCATTCCAATCCAATGGGGGGTAATTAAGTAGTAGTAGTCGAGTCGAATCGAATCGTTCAGTTCATTCATGTGCAAGCGGAGGAGTAGTAGTAGTGGTACACACAGACAGGAGCATTCATCACCACCACCAGAATCAATCAATCTGAGTCCTGCCAGTGCCCGCACTACACTACACTACACTGTCACTAGCCAAGCGAGAAGTGCGCCGCCATTTACAAAACACAAATCCCAGGCTAGCTACACTACATATCGTCGTCCAACTCGTTCCTCTCTTCCTCTGGCTCAGATTTACTGGGTGGCTGATCTACCTCCTGCTCGTCTGCTGCTTTGCCACCAACATTGTTCTCCTGCAGCAATCGATGAAGTTGTTTGATCAGTAAAGAAAGAAAGAAAGATATTGGAGCTTGGAAGAGAAATAAAAAGAAGATTGAAACATATATACATCGCTGTGCTCGCCATTGTCATACTCTGCCTTGAGCTCAGCTGCCTTGTCCAGGTAAGGCTTCTTCTCCTCATCGGACATGGCTTTCCACCTCTCCCCTCCTTCCTTGGCAGCAGCAGAGACGCTCTTGTTGCCGGGGTGCTCCGCCTTGTACTCCTTCCTGAAGTCAGCCCTGCATTTCCAATTCCATTTCCATTAGATCGATCGATGCATGCAACAAACAAGAAAGAATGTTAACTCATGGATGGAAGGAGCGAATTAATTAGGCAGGCTGGTCTTGTTCTCCTTACAAGAAGAGGAAGAAAGCGGTTGGCGGGCGCTTGCCCTTCTTCTTCTTGTTGTCGTCGTCGCCCTTCCCCTTCTTGGTGTTGGCCGTCACCTCCACGGCCTGCTCCACGACCTGCGCCTCTGGAATCACCACCACAACCAACCACCAAGAAGAAGAAGTTAGAAAATCGATGTTGGTTGGGTTGGAGAAGAGGAATGGATGAACCTTACCTAGGGTCATGCGGATCTTGTCGTCGAGGCTGCAGTTATGCATGTCGATGAGGGCGACGGAGACGCTCTTCCCACAGGCCTCGCAGCGGGTGAAGGCGCTGCCGTCGCGCGCGCGCTTCAGGACGGCGGCCTCCGTCGCCTCCACGCGCTTCCTCGTGCGAGCGCCGGATTTCCCCGCCATGCTTCGTGAGATGATCTTCTCTTTGGAGATGGAGATGGGGATGTCTGCAGAAGATTGAAATGGAGATGGCTGTATCTATCGCCTCGCCACCGGAGACCGACCTTAAATAATCCCATCCCATCCAAATTTTGGGCGCCACCACCAAAACCAACCGGATCAGCTGGATGGCGCCAAAAGAAAAACAAATAACAGAGAGTTGGCGCCAAGTCCAGGCGCTCACTTGCCCCCACCGCGCCACCCCAAATCCAAATCCCCCGCTTCACTCGTTTTTCGTTTTGGAGCCAAACCAAAACCAAATCTCTTGGAGTATACATACCATCTTCTTTTGGAGCCAAACCAAAATCAGTTTCAATTTTGGGGCCTTCCCTCCGATTGACTCACCTCACCTCTGTGCTAGTACTAGTACTGGAGTATTATTATGGACTCGATTGCAAATTACTCCTCCGAACCAGACCAGAGAGAATGAGCATTTGAGATGCCAGAAATCTGGGAAATTCATCCTACTACAGCCAAAACAGATACTAATATGTGAATTAGCAGCAGCAGCAGCAGCCTACTATCAGATCAGATCACCACAAACAAATGCTGCACTGCAGTCTAGTCTCCACCAAACCACAAGCGGCTCATCTTTTTCCACTGTAATAATAAGTCACATAAATAAACGAAAGAAGGGAAATAAAGCCATTTGGGCCATTTTCATTGTTCAGATCTGTAAACGGTTCATGGCACGACGAAATGAAGCGCTACAGATCAGAGAGCGAGCTACACCTAACACTAACACTACAACATGCATGGAGACATATGGATGGGTATGGTACAGACAGTAGTAACAAGTAACAGCAGTAGACTAGTAAGATGGGCGGGCGATTCCTTTCCTTTCCTTTCCTTGATGACAATGGAATGGAGATAGATTTCAGGGGCCCGGGCCCTGCGTCTGCGTGAGCCTTTGCTGCTCCAGCGTTTCCACGAGCAGAGGGGTTGCATACCGTGCGTTGCCCTCATGCTCCTCTGCATCCTGGCAGAAGGACAGGATGTTCGTCTCGATCGACATCTCCACCACTGCGAAGAAAAGCTTGGCAACCACGTAACCCAGCGCCCACGACACCTGCCATCAATTCACATGCCCATCATACAGGTGTTCACTCAGAATTGTTTTAAGAAGAAGAGAGCTCGGCTTACCAGCACAGGCACCAGCGGCGATGATATCTTGTTATGAGCAGACTTGTACCTGTGCGTGTCCAGCATCAGGAAAGCAAACAGCGCGCACATCAGGCTAACGCACAGCTTTCCCAACAACAGGATCACATCCCCAATAACGTTCACCTTTCCAATGCGCAGTATGTTGTTCATTATCAAGCCTGTTGCCAGCACAGAAGCTTTCCAGAATCCTTTCCCTGTAATGGCAATCTGCATTGCCCAATTTGCTTATTTGCAATACTACATACCAATCAACTCTGCAATTTAATTGCATCTGCCTATGAACCTAACAGGTCATCCTAATAAGCTAAAATGATAATAATACTTACCATGATATAGCCATTTCGATTCACCGATCTGATGGTCCAATCCATGCAACCTAAGCAACACTGAGACGATGATGATATTGTCTTCGCGAACCAGCTCTCATGTGCAGAATCAACTAACTTCAACCTACGGCGAATTGATTCAAGTATAAACCGCACCCATTCTACCATGGATACAATCAGTGAACCAAGAGCAACAGATCCAAGACTGTAACGCAACAAGCGCTTCAGGGAAGAGATCACTGTACGAAATGGAATATCATGCTGCATCACAAAATTACAGAGGATAATTGGTCAATGGAAAGCATAGAGGCTTGTTCTATCTATTTACAAATGGCTTTGGTGGTGGAAGTCCTCGGAAACTAAACCTGATATCTGTAGAGGGGAGGTCTTTTTTTAGCTACTTACTGATATTTCACCTCGTGCCCAGTAGTACGAAGCAACTGATCCAGCAATTACAGTGGAAGAGCATGCTAAGAAGAACTGTGTTGCCCAGTAACAGCCAAATAAGTGGAAAAGAATGGCAATGTCAATATGATGGGTGTAATGGACACTGTACCCACAACAGCTGTCACAGTTTACTTTTCCCAGCTTGAGATCATATGAACAGCAATTTGTATTGCAATCATTTCGTAAAACTTGGCCAGAGCTGAAAAGATGAAGTGTGGCTGAAAACCATAACATATAGAAGATAGCGAGGATGAAGTATGGCATAATCGGAAATATTATTAGTGCCTGGACTTCACCAATGACCTTTGCTGCAACCTACATCCAGTTTACAATTATGCGAGCTCAGAAATACAACAGAAAAACAAGCGAAACACAAAAGCTAATATGCAGTGTGGCATTAGCATCCATAGTTCCATACTATTGCAAAATGTAAAGCTCCATCACTGGATGTTGAGAATATAGTGCACATGTAAAGCCACCGGATTCAGAAGCATAGTACCTTCAGGACAGATGTCGCCATCAGTATGCGTCGAACGATAGCTATTGAGGTCAGGAAAGCAATGATCATTACTATTGTCATCAGTACTGCAGCAACATGAAGGTGATTTATTTCCTGACAGAAAGATGAATGATGAGATAACAATAAACTAACCAGGGTAATACTAAAAATGGTATTAACATGAGGCACAAAGCATACTCTTCCGCCTATGCTGACATATGGATCACTTGCACCGATTACAACAGTTAGGGGATCACTACCAATCCAGCCAGCTGAGTACAAATGTATTCGATTATTTATATGATGATGTGTATTAAATGATCAAGATCATATGATGCCACTTAGTAATATCTATGGCAGAGTACTTACTACTTAGAAGTTAGAACTAGGATAGAGCATCCTAACCTTTGATGTAGAAGAACATTGTAACGGATATTACAAGAATATTGAAGAGGACCACTGTTATCCATGGCATCCCAGCAACAAAATAGCGAATCATCAGTAACCAGATCACTGAGAGGAAAAGAGGCAGTAACCCCCCACAAACTATTAACACAGGCCATGATTTTCCAATATCTGCAACATATCTCTGTGAAACATTTGAAGAGGAAAAAACATCAGCTTTCTTATAAAGAAAAAGAATAGGACTTCTATTTTTGAGAAGCTACATACAGAGAAGCTGCATATCTCACAAATTTAACCTAGTAAATAACTGTGAATGGTTTTATATCTCACAAATTTAACCTAGCAATTCCTTGTCTGTAATTCTGTATCTACACCGCATAGAGCAAAATTGCACTTGTCAACCCTCCCCTCAAATCACACAAATTGACAGAAGGTGCAGGTAATTCGAAGAACATTACTTACCTTTAAGACAGCAGATTTACTGTTGATAGCATGGTGAATGGTTTTGTCTATTAGCATGTTTTCATCAATGCTGATGCCACCCATCTGCTGCCAATGCTTTAAAGAGACATTGGATGCTCGTGCAATAAACTGACAGCTCCAGTAGACTGAAGTAAGACAAATTAATTTAGTTGGTGCATCTCACTTCCTCAAAAAGAAAGACAACACACTGCTAAATATTGAGGATCTAACATTCATGCCAGTCTTACCATTTACACTTGGAAATATGACAGGGTAACATGGGCCTTGCAACTGAAGAGAACTGTTCCTCATATCTGGTGTGAGATACTCAAAGTAATCATAGTCTCTGTCAATCCAATCATCAACAGAGAGGCGTATGTCACCTTCTGGATAGTCACAGATAAAGTTCAAGCCGTCTTCTGCAGGAAGGGGGCATTCCATCAGGCAGATGGCCTTAGCATCAGGTAAATTAATTTGGCTGCCTTTTAGCCCACTTTGGTAGACCTGATTGGGGTTCATCCAATAACGGACATCCAGCTCACGCAAATCTGGATCACCATGTCTGCTGCCACATATATTTCCTTTGTAGTCCAGCCCATATGTCAGCCTGCGTGATTGAACCAGAAAGAAGTCATATATGGTTCTGGCCTGATTAATAAAAAGAGAGATATATTTTACAATGGCATCTACTAGTAGTAGAAATCAATGTAGACTGTTTATCTTTCCTAATCCAATGGATCATATTTATTTATCTCACCACCTCTGCTAGTAATAGAGTTTTTTTTTTGTAATGGTAGTAGAACTCAGAAATCAACGGTGAGATCATTTTTTTCATTTCTACTAGTAATAATAAAAGTAGTATAAATACTACCGGTACTCCAGTAGAGGCTACCATAAAGGTAAGAGGCCGACTCCGGTGCATATTACTTGTAGTATAATTTAATCCAGACCGCTGATCTAATTTTGTTGGACGGTGTGATTAAATTATACTACCAACAATTTTAGATGTAGTAGAATTCTGAGAGGGCAATATCGTCTTTTTTACTGTGATAGTAAGTGGCCTTGCTAGGCTTTTTTTTATCCGTGCATAATGTGATAAAAAAATAATAAATACAAAGCTAATATTAATCAAAGTACGAAAATACCATTTTAAATCAATGGACAAGATTAGTTCTACTGGCAGTATTATACTACAAGTAATATGCATCGAAGCGTTGCCCTAAAGGTAAAGGTACTAAAAAAACGGTGAGGCAAACACTGATCGTAGGCCCCCAAGGACCAAGAAGCATGATATCTTGTTTTGGGGGATGGGGGAGACAGGCTACGGTGTTAACAGTAAATATTAAACCATTGTTGGGGATCTCGATTTCGACGACAGATGCTATATATCATTAATATCAAATTGAATTAGTAGCATGTTCTGCTGGGGAAGCTAATCGGTGGGCACAAGGAGTAACACTGATGAATGGGGCATTGAAATAAAGGCAGCAAGTACAAAGAACCAGGCTTGAATGAATCTCAGGACATTGAATTGTGTTCATTTTGTTGGTGGTGAATAATTGGTTGTGACCTGCATAACATTTGCAAAACAAATGTGGTGTGCAAATGGTTTGCAGCAACATGAAGCTTGATGCTATGGAACTTTGAGCCTGAAAACTGCTTACCTGTTTTGTGGGGACTTGAGGTGTTCCAGCTACCACAACAAACTTTTGCAGGTGTTTAAGTTAGGGGAATGAGTTACAAGTATGAAATTGAGGTATGTGGCTGGCAACGTGAGTAGTCCTAACCAGAGCAGACCAGACCATATTGAGGACCACTAATTTGATATGCATGTAACAAACAGCTCATCGCTCTTGTTTTGCTTTGTTTTAACTAACATAGTGTTGGCTGGCTCATAAACCAGAAGATAGAGGCCATTGTAAGCAAGAAGTTGTTGATAGGCATTTGCTGTGGCATTAGCAGGACAGTGTGTGTATGTGTCAACAGAACAGAAGTATGCAGAGGAACAGACAGATGGTGTTTCTAGTAGTAAATTAAGGAATATATATGCAATGTATGGAAAGAGAAGAGGTACTGGGAATGAGGGAATGGAATTGTGAGTACGTACCTGAGGGGGTTGCCCTGGTTGAATCCGAAGCTGGAGTTGATAATCATGGCGAGGCAGAAGGCGGCGAAGAGGGCGAGAAAGGGCAGGTCGCGGCACTTGCGGTCGTGGGTAATGATGGCGCCCCCGGGGCCTCGGTCGTCATCTCCGGCGGGCGCCGACGAAGAGTAGCGGCGACCAATGATGGCGCCGAGAGGACCCCCCATTTCCCTAGTGAGGCCTGAGCGAGGGAGGGAGGGAGGTTGCTTGCTAGCTACAGGCCTCCAGGCCTCCAGGAGGGAGGAGAGGAGAGGAAAGACCGTTCCTTTCCTTTCTTGAGCGACTAGACTCTCTCAATCTCTCCGCTCCGAGCCAGCAGCAACTACAACGCGCTGGCGCTGGCGGTGAAAGGCGGCCGGAGCCACCGACGGACGCGAATGGAGATGGAGGAGCCAACGCCGGCTGCTTCCACTCTACTCTCACTGCTGCTGCTGCTGCTGCTGCTGCTCTTGCTCTACTCGTAGTCGTACAGAATGAATGGGAGGGGAAAGGGACTCAACACCGACACTCCCCAGTCCCTAAGCTGCTGCTGCTCACAAGGGCTCATCTTATGCTGCGTTTTGCGTATACACTTTTCAAATTATTTCCTTCGAGTCCAAACACTTTTTTTCAAAAACATTATATCAAATCTTTCGACACTTAAATAAAGTATTAAAATATATTACCTCCGTCTTCAAATGTTTGATGTCATTGACTTTTTAATGTATGTTTGACCATTCGTCTTATTAAAAAAATTTACATAATTACTAGTTATTGTTATATCATTTCATTTATTGTTAACTATATTTTTATGCATATATATAGCTTTTCATATTTTCCAAAAAAAATGAATAAGACGAATGGTCAAACGCGTAAAAAAAGTCAACGGCATCAAATATTTAGGGACTGAGGGAGTACATGAATATTAAAACTAATTACATAGTTATAGACGAAATCATGGAACAAATCTTTTGAGCCTAATTAGTACGTAATTAGCTATAAATGCTACAGTAACCAACATGTGCTAATGACGGATTAATTAGACTCAAAAGATTTGTCTCGCGGTTTTCACACGGAATCTAAAATTTATTTTATAATTAGACTATGTTTAATACTTCAAATGTATGACCATACGCATCGATGTGATGTTTTTGCAAAATCATTTTGCAAACTGAACGCAGCCTAAGATTCAGAAAATATTAATTCTTCCAACCGAAAACAATGGGGTCTTATTAATCCTTCGAGGTTAACTTTTTACTTTTTTAAATAGTCAAACGATATATTTATAAACAAAAGTTAATTATAAATAAAAATTTTATATACATGTTCTTATTGATCTAGAAACAAAGGCTAGAAAATAAATTAAGATAAAAAATTCAAAATCAATTATATTTATGCTTAAAAAATAAATTTTAGCTTATAAGCATAAGAATAAGTGAAAAGAGAAGGTTAAAAATTAAATTTTAGCTTATATTATAAGCATAAGAATAAGTGAAAAGAGGAGGTTAGTTTACCTTACAAGGTCGTACCAACTAAAATTATAGAATTACATGATTTTTGAGACATTTATTTAATAGACTAAATAACTTAATTAACTATTTAAGAATTGAAAAATTAAGAAACTTTTGTATATATATTTTACACCATGTATCGTTTGGGAGTTTAAAAATCCACGATCCTAGTGGAAAACCTCAGGTTTTATGATAACTGTTTTACTCTACGTGATGCCGTATCATATATTCCTACTTATGTTAGTTTTTTTTTCTAAATTAATATACGGGTGGACTCTACTGCATAATTTAATCAACACCATTAATCTATTTTTATTAGATGACTATAATTAAATTATACTACCAACAATATTAGAAATTGGGATTATAAATTACCTAATGGGCTGTCCTATGCTTTTCCGGACGCCGTCTCTCTGTCTCTGCCTCCGGAGGCGACACACACGCATTCTCCGCCTCCGCCTGCACTACCTCGGCGCCTTAGGCTCCAGCACGGCGATCTCCTCGCTCAGCCGCACCACCCCGTCGGTGGCGTCCCTCACCACCGCCACCACCACGCCCAGCCTCCATTCCTGACACTGCACCTGCACCATGCCACAATAATCGGCTTGCTGCTCAACAGCGCCACCTGCTACTTCCTCTCCTTGAGCTGCTTGACGAGAAGGAATTGGACGAAGAAAATATTACAAGCGATCGAATAATTAACAAATACAAATCAAATAATTAATAAACTATAGAAAATATCCTTTTTAATCCATGAATAAGATTAGTTCTACTGTTAACACAATACTAATACATCAAAGTGTTGCGCATTATTAATATATTGATCCCGTTATAGTGTTAACGACATGGTTACATAATAGATTTTCATTAATTTTTGATCGCGGGCTCACCGAAAACTGTTAAGAAAGCCCAGCTGATTCTAAATCGCCTACCTCCCGTCCCTACATTTTGTTTTCTGAGTATTTTCTGCCAGCCCCTTTAATTATCATCGACAAGTCATTGTCTGAAGCCAAACTACGTACATCCGCTCTCTACATCTAACCTGGAATTTTGTTGTTTAAGGAATGGATTAGGTGGCTTCAGGGTTATATTAGATTTGACGTTGATATGTACGTATCTCCCATCTAAACTAATATAAAAAGCTTACAGCTTTCTTGTGCGTAGGCGTAGGAAGATGCTCTATCCTTTTTCTTTTCCCATGACAAAGCTATCTTATCTGTTACTCGTACTGATTATTACCTTAGCTAGAACATGCATTTAAGCAGTGTTATAACTTGTGAGAGTAGACTAGTTATAACACAATCACATATCATGCTCAATTCTAGTTATATAGAACCAATGAGCCATGCTCTAAGGCTACATTTTTTCTCATAAAAGAAAGAGTATGCCACCGTCATGTATTTTCTTTGTTTCATATTATAAGACTTTTTAATTATATTTAGATTTATCCATTGATCGATTAATATATATATATGCATCGATATATATATATATATATATATAAATGTTAAATAGTCCCATATTAGTTGTGGAGGGGCAATGACCCTAGGATATAAATGGGGGAGCCCTCACCTCAATGGCTAGCTTTTGAGGTGGAAAAGACCCTTTACGATCCTACAAGTGGTATCAGAGCCTGGCTAGTTTAACATCTCTGACCCGATGTACACAGTGTGTGAAGGTCTGATGGACCGTGGGTGCCTACGGTCTGCGGAGATGCGGGGCCCGTATACCTGATCGACCGTGGGCTGGTGGTAGCCCGGGTACGATGAAGGGCTGAGAGACATCTGTGTGAAGGGAAAGATTGTTAAATAATCCTACATTGGTTGTGGAGGGGCAATGAAACTAGAATAGAAGTGGGGAAGCTCCTTATCTCAATAGTTAGCTTTTAAGGTGGGAAAGACACTTTACGATCCTACAAATATAAACAATACTAAAATGTTTTGTATTGGAGAGCGTAGGAAATAGCTCTTAAAGGTGCTCTTGTTTCTTCGATTTTGGTAAGCATAAAATTGCATTCATGCATTTGAGATAAGGAGGTTCCACGACACTTGTATTTGTAAGGTTGCCTTCGATTCAACCACTTGATTGAGATATTGTATGGTTCACCGTAAACATATTGTCTGAGCTACTAGATGGTATATTTAATAAAAAAATAAATATAAGATTTACTTAAAAATAAATTAAACTTAATTTTTAAGTTTGTAATAGTTGATACTTAACTGACCATGTATTGATGATTCACGCTGTTTTTGTGCCACCCATAATCTCAGCCAAACGGTTGAAATGAATGAACACTAAAGGCATGTTTGGTAAAATACCATTATCAACCATACTAAAAACACGGGTTTATTTGTTTGTTTCCAAAAAAAATGGTATTCCAAATTTTTCCAAAGGTATAAGGAAAGTTTTGCACTATTTTTGCTAGCATTTGGGCAACAGTCAAACATCCAACTTGTCAATATTTTGATAAGGTTGAGAATGACACTCCAAACGAGCCCTAAATTTGATGAAATGGTAGAAGGGGAGGAAGGTGCATGGTTATACTGGACGCAGATTCAGTAATATTGCACCGTGACATTCTCGGTGACATTGAGTCGCTGATATGTGAGACCCACGTGGGTCCAGACATATGTGAGTCCCACACGTAAGTGACTCAATATCACCGAGAATGTCACGGGGCATTGTCACTGAATCCGGATCCGGTTACACTATAGACATTCGTAATTTTGATCAGGCGTGCTGTGAAAGGAACCTATTACATAGAGGCAAACTTTATATGAAACATTATTCATGTTAAGGGGTCTTACCAAAAATTACTCTAAATGGTACCTTATTACAGCTTTGTTTTAAATTAATAAAAGATAATTGTATTTTTTAAAAATAAAAAGAGAAAATAAAATAACGTGATGTATCGGGTGATTAATAATTAAATGCCCCACCAGTGAGGGGGAGGAGAGAGAAATTTGCTATTCTATCATGGTCAAATGTGAGTTTCGTCTGTTATGCCATTCCAAATTTGAGTTTCGCTAAAATGCTATTATCAAATGCGACATCTCTTTTTTTTTTTGCCATATCTATTTGCTGCAACATTACATTGGATTTTTATCTCGCTCTTTTTTTTAATTCGATCTTCGAACGTTTTGTCCCTATGAATGACCAGTGCGTCGTCAGACAGGACAAGGTAGGCCTTCCGACTGGCGGTGGTGTGGAACCCCTTAAGTAGCGACGCCAGTGTGCAGGCACCTCGCCGAATGCGCAGTGGAACGACAACATCCGCCACTGAAGTGTGTCCAGCTGCGCTCTTGTCCCCGATGCTCCACCACGACCGCATCCGCAATAGCTCCGGCAGTGTATCGACGCCAAAGTTCCACTGTTGGAAGACGCACACCTCCTTGTATAGCTCCTACTTGAGGCAGATCATCGTCGCGTCCGTCGATGACGACACAATGAAGCCGCGACGCACGTGTGCGAAACAGTCCAAGATTGAATTGTAAAAGAGAAATATATTACAAAGTTGTAGTGAAACCCAAATCCATAATGACATAAGAGATAAAACCTACCATTAATAATGGCAAAATAATAAATTTATCGGAAGGAGATGTGGTTTAGGTAGACAGGAGGAAGAATTTGCCATTTTGTCTACCAAATCGGACGATTTCACTAAAATTGGCCATAGAATCGTGCGTTTCTCTAAAATGACCCTGTATCTGGTGTGACTTCTTTAAAATGACCATACCTGTTTAAAATGCATATTTCCTTGCTAAAAACACTTGAAAGTACCATACCACCCCTAACTCGCTCTGTACATTTTTTTAAAAAAAAAATTCCCAACATGTACATTTATGTATATGGCTCTAGAAAAATAATATGCACGTCAAAGCATATTTTTATGCATATGTTTAATGTGTTTGGTGTGTAAATTATTTCTAGACGACATCGGCCCAACATCCAAATGCCCACGGCGGCCTTTTCGGTTGAACCGGACCAGACCACGTTTCTCCTTCCTTCCTTCTTCCACCGACCTCGCCGGCGGCGGCGGCGGCGGCAGCTAGGGATGGGGATGGGTGTGAAGGCAGTGGTCGGCGACGAGGCGCAGCTCAAGGCCCTGGAGAACACCCTCTCCTCCTCCGCCCCTCCAGCCCAGGTTCCAACTTCTCTCTCGTCGCATCCACCAGATTCATTCGGCTCAACCTATGCTGACGCTCACAGGTGGGGCTCGTGGTCGGCAAGCTCAGCCCCTCTTCCGACCGTGCCCTCGCCTACTCCCTCATCCCCACGCCGCCCACCGATGCCGGCGATCCCCCCTGCTCCCTCCGCGCCAAGCCCAAGCCCAAGCCCAAGCCCAAGCCCGCCGACTCCACCTCCTCGCTCGACTTCGATGTGGACTGGGTCGCCGAGCACGCGCGCCAGGTAACAACGTCCACTCCACCTTCGCTCGCCTCTACTACCTTACATCCTTTATTGTTTTCCTACCCAAGCTTCACAACAATATTCAACCATTCAGACCATAGTGTTGCAAATGAGGAGCTTTTGCCAATCTCATGACGAACTACCACTTATCACATTTTTTTTTTGTTATTTTTCGGTCCAAATTTAGTACGGCTAGACTACTAGAGCCTCCCCACCTCCCATATTTTTTGGCTTTAAATACCTGGAAGGATCTTCTCTTGGTATGCAGGTCTCAAGAATGCTCCTCGGAGGAATGAGCGTGATAGGTATTTACATATGGGCGTCAGAAGCCTCCTTCAAAGCGACTTCCCCTGCTGTTTTATCACAGGTACCAACTTATCGTTTTGGCTTTGGGGGGTCAGGTTGCACCTACTATCATGCCTTTATGCTTTGTTTTTGTATCGACGATTACATCTTGGTATTTCTGACGATGCCTTGTATAATGTGTTTTTTTGGATAAAAGGCTCACAGCCCTGCTTTTACTGAAAGCAGCTTGTAATGTGGTGTGAACCTGTAAAGATAATTTTGCTTCTGCTTCTGCTGTTTTCCAGGTTGTTAGAGCTGTTTCGCAGGTAGTTCCTTTGTATGACAGTGCTGTTGATGAGAGGCTGCTCATTCATATTTCTTACAGCCCAAGGAGGTGCTGCACTACTTTTTCCTACATTACTTTGGTTCTTTCTTTAGTTCTCGTATACTACTTTGGTTTCCTTCTTTAGCTATACATGTGTTAGAACCATGAGCTAGAAAAACACTTTTCTTTAACTTGTGCTATTTCTACTTTCTTAGTTTTTCATTCCTTTTGCTTTATGTCTCTAGCCTACCCCAACTTGCCTGGGCCTAAAGTTAATGATTTTGTTGTATTTTGGTTCTTCTCCAATTAAGTTTAATTGGGGCAGTCGTCCACTTAGCTGTTCAATCAAGCTTTATCACTTGGTGAGCCTGTTGATCACCAAATCAGTTCTAACATAAATGAAAATTTGGTGTAGTTCAGTGTTATCTGTTATCACGACTCTCCTACTTTTATATGTCAACCAATGATATTCTATCTCAAATTTTGCCATTCTCAACTGCATTTTGAGTTCAGGTTTTATATTGTAGGACAAATTGTAGTCTGCACATACACACATCATAACATGCTATGGATTTTTTTGATGTGTTACAGGTCGGCTTGTCGTATATGCGATATGAGCTCAGGGAGTTTAAGGCCATGTGACTTCAAATATAGTAAACTATTAGCTTCTCTTCAAACTTTCAGATGCACATATAACTTTGAGATAAGGTACCGCTTTTCAGATGCTGTCAATTGTTAGATCCAGCAATTCTTGTCTACTTTATGCCACAAAGCTAGAAATACACCATTTGAGAAAGTGTTCTGGACTACCAAGCATTAAAGATATGTAAAAAAAAACTATCAATATCAGTTCTAATGTGTCGCATGCACTGTAGCTAATTCCTGCATTTAGCAATTGTACATTCCCCTATAGTGAGATCTCCCCTGTCACATTCTGACTGATTATTTACAATTTGCAATGCATGCATGCTGCTATAGAGTGCCAGTTGTTCAAGCTGAACCTTTTAAGAAAGTTGTTTCAAAGGCAATCAGTAATCTCACAAAGGAAGTGCAGAATGCCAAAGCTTTGATTGATGGAATCCTGGTACTTATCTCAACTTCTTAGCCTTCATTCAGTGCGAAAAGTGCAAAAATGCTACAACTTAGAATTTTTTTTTCATCATTCTTAAAATTTTGACGTTGTGCAGTATTGTTTATGTTTGAAACAAGTACACAACGCTCATAGTTATTGTATCCTCAACTAGTTTTCGGATGCCATGGACAATACTTTGGAGGGGCCTCACAATGTTGAATTTCTTGTGCCTTTCAAGAACAATTTACCTGCTGAAGGTGCCTTAGTTAATGATGTTTCCTATTATATTTGATTATCAGTTTCTCTTTATATCATTATGGGGCCTAATGGTTAATGCTTGCACTAAAGAATGCAGTTTAGAGGGGGTTTCTGGGCTACTACTCTTTGCTGGATCTGTCAGCGCCTTGGCATACTTAGGCCCAAAAGAATCTGTTTCAGAAGCTATATCTGATCTAAAGGTAATTATGATACACTAATTTACATTATTTATCACTAGCCTTGTTACTGTTTTCCATGATGGGCTTACTGTCAATGGATTAGCAAGAATTCTATAACCGCGTTTACATACAACCATGCTAGCTTGAAACCCACGATTGAATCTGATTGTCAAGGAAGTGGCCATGCATTTAGCGGTGAAACATGTGGGCAGGTTCTTTGGTTGGGATTTCAGCACTGGAACAATGGATTATGGAAGAATTTACTGAAATTCGAGAAGAGATCCTTTTGATTTATCTAATGCATTATATATAGTTACCTTTGGGTTGTGACTGTAATGTAGCTATATGTTCTTAGTTACAGCACTTCAATATTATTTTTAGAAAATAAAATTCCCTTATATGTGGTACTGAATAATGCGCAAAGGGTTCAGCAAAGTAATTAATGCTTTGTGCTATCTGTTGATTTGTGTTACTCTGTATTAGCTGGACATCATCACAAGCCTGAGAAGCAGATTGGATATCATACTAGATGAGGCAGATGGTGAATCTACTACTGATAATTTGGAGAATTCACTGTCTCAGAAGGCCGCCCAAGTTGTTTTTCATGAACTGAGGTGCTTCAATATCTTTCATGACATTTATATATATTGAAGTGAATTAAAGTACACCAACCATATTTTACGCTTTGAAGTCAGGCTGTTTGTTTAGTGTTATGGAGCATATCTTGATGATATTTAACTAGACAGTAATATTCCATGTATTTACAATAGAATAAGTAAATATGTTGCATTTATTGATTTTTATGCGATGCCTTCAATATTTGTTTTTTTCTGTATGCAACTGATTACATCCTTGTTTGCACACACAGAGCACCTTACAGTTTTCCATTCCCTAGAAGAATTCTGATACCTTGGTTGGCTGGCTCCTATGTTTGTGATTACCTTCAACAGTCTGAAACAACGGAGGTAATTTATCTTTTCTTGTAGCTATAACCTGAATGCACCAGGAGCCTTAATTTGAAGCCTATGAACTATGGCATTTCAGTCATTCTTGAAACGCATACATATCGTATATATTATTTGCTGGTTAGTTTGTGGTGTATGTTAGCTTTTCTAACATATCTACAGTCATCTAGAATATATGATATGGTTTGGTTTGGCTGCTTGACACCCTTTTTTCTGACATCTGCAGGATGCCATGGAGCGCTGCAGGGAAGTGATGTCGCTTGAAGCAGATATGGGAAACTATTCAATCGTAGAACCAGAAAGTGCATCGTGTACCACGCTAGGATCCTTCTGGGACGTGGTACCTGGAGCTTTATCAAAAGCGCCTTCGGAACCTGGTCGGAAAGAGATACAGTCTGCAGAGAATGGTTTGAGGAGGACACATGGCAGCAGTTTCAGCATTCTAGCTGCGTTAGTAGCACTACTGATTGCTCTGTTGGTTGGATACATATTCACATTCTCTGCCATCTTGAAGACCTGATTATGTCAAATCAAAGAAGATTGCATATTTTCTTTGTCCAGAAAGAATAACTCGTAGGAACTCATCTTTATATGAAGAAAATAGTGGACGAGTAGATAACTAAAAATCTGGTATTTCTTGTCGGTGCTCCAACAAATCCCTATGTTGTGTCATGTGTGACAGCTGCAGTGAGACATGAACCGTCGAATGTGCCGCACATCCATATTGATGAGAGTGACAACTGTGTAAGCCTTTCGGTTCACCATTATTGCCTACGCAGTCCTATATATTCCTAGTAGTAAGATTCGTCACTTTCTTTCCATCCAACCCATTCCGGACGGCATGGTATGTATTGTTGCGATTGTCTTATGGCATCGAATGCGTGTCCTAATATTTGCACTAGTCATGTTGGTTTAAACTTGCATAATATTCAAGGAATATGTCAAGTGTTGGCTTTGGGCAAGATGGGTTAAAATTTAGGTGGCTGCTGCTATCAGAGCCAGGCACAATCCGGTGAAGGAACGTACGGCTTTGATCAGGTATGAGTAAATTCATAAATTCGCTTAATTCAATTTGATGCATTCCATTGGTACTACTCCCACCATTTCATATGATAAGGCTATCTAGATTTATTATTGTATCAATGCATATGTGTCTAGATTACACATGAATCTAAGCAATAACAGAGAGCCTTATAATATGGAAAAAAAATTTCAATATCAGGTAATTCACGTTTCTCTGTCACGTTGATCGAGCTGGATGGGAAGATAACATTAATTCATTGATTTTCATAAAAAATAAGCAAGTCTCATCCGTGGATTGATTGGGATTTTGGCATCGAAGTCAGCGAGCAAACAGCTGCTTGCTTACCTTGTCGTCTCTTGAGATGTGAAGAGAAGAAGGAATATATTGACAATGACCTGAATACTCTCGGTGGATGCCGAACTGAAGAGACTTTTTATTTCGAGAGGCGGATAGATATTCTCATCCTGTGGAGCTGTGTTTAGTCCACATATAACTTTTAACATGACAGTTTACTCTTAAAAATATGTGGAAACGGTGGAGCTTTATTCATTTTAGATTTAGAGCTCTACTAAACATCTCATATACTGGAGTAGTACATATTACATAAGAAGGTCTCTACATTAGTTATTAGAGTTGTACTGTACTGACTACTAATACAGTAGGGCCGGGCTGTTTATTTGTCCCTTGGTGCGCAAATGGGCCACTGCTACTCTCCCTCCCGGAAGAAAATGCATACATGGGAGTTGACTTTTATCCAGCTGGACAGGATAATCTAGGTAGCTAGCATATCTATCTCGACTGCCATTGAGCTACAAAGAGTGGATCTACTGCAGAAACTCAAAAGGAATACTACACAATGTGACAAATAGGAGGTGACAAGTCCATTGTGTCTTACTCCCTCCCTCCCACGAAAAATCAATTTTTTTGGTTTTTTTTGTCAAACGTTTGATCATCTGTCTTATTTAAAATTTTTTTAAAAAAATTAGTCACACGTAAATTAATATTCATGTTTTATTATCTAATAAAAATAAAATTATTAATCGTAATTTTTTAATAAGACGAAGATTGTATTTTGAACTGAAAAATTGATTTGTTTTGCGACGGAGGGAGTACTCATTAATGTGGTGTTTAGATTAGTCTATAGCCAGAGCTGTCCATATACATAATGCATATGAGCAGTGTATAAGAAATAAAATACTCCGCCCATTCAAATATATGACGCATTTTGTTTTGTTTGGATAAGAATTTGACCAAATATTACTCTATTAATATAGCACTTATGTGACATATAAGTATATCTGAAATTAATTTTAAATATAAATATAATAATATTAATTTTATGTCATAGAAATTATATCCAAGTAGAGTAATTTTTAACACACCCATATCCTAAAAGAACAAAATATAACCTTTGTTTTAAAATTGAGGGATTAATAATAATAATAATCTCTCTCTTGTCTACTCGATCTCTTTCTCCATGCATACGAATCTCCGACATAAATTTTTAATTTTTTTATGAGTTCCACGTTAATTATAGCCCACTTTAAGAATCAGCTTCTAGCTAGTGTTTTTTGGGCACGCAAGATGGAAAAAGTCATTAGCGTATAATTAAATAAATTCTGTTTTTTATTTTTTAAATATATGTAGAAAGTTTTTTAAAAACACATTGTTTTGAGAAACATGCTCATAAAAAATGAGTGAGCAAGCAATCAAACTAGAAATTTTGTCAATGTCGTTTGTATATGCGTAAAACTTACTTCCCCGGTTTCAAAATGTAAGACCAAGCTTATAGGAAAAGCACCAACGCATCAAATTAATGCTATTAAATTTACTATCCCCATTGAATAGGAGTATATTTTTTAATACTACATTTGTTTTGTGTGCAGCAAGTTTCTCTCACAATAAATTCTATGTTACATCACTATTTTTATCTATATGACATACTACATTCATCCCAAAATAACGCTATTTTTTAATTTATGTGTCCAATATTTGACAATCTATCTTATTTGAATTTTTAAAAAAAATAGTCGCACATACAATACTATTCATGTTTTATTATCTAATAACAATAAAAATATTAAACGTAAAAGATTTCAAATAAGAAATAGTCAGACATTATATCTAAAAACTAAAAAATAAATATATTTTGGGACGAAGGAAGTATCATTTAACAAGATTGAACCATGCAAACCCATGGGTTGTTTAGATGTGACTAAACTTTTTAGCCCCACATCACATCGAATGTTTGCACACTAATTTGAAGTATTAAAGATAGACTAATAAAAAAACTAATTTTATAAATGAGAGCTAATCCGCAAGACGAATTTTTTAAGCCTAATTAATCCATAATTAGTAAATATTTACTATAGCATCATATAGGCTAATCATGGATTAATTAGGCTCATTAGATTCGTCTCGCGTATTAGTCCAATATTATGGATGAGTTTTATTAATAGTCTACGCTTACTATTTATAATAAGTTCCTAAACATCCGATATGACTAAGGACTAAACTTTAGCCACCAGAAACAAACACCCCCAAGACTAGCCTTATTTGTATTTGGAGAAGTCAACAACCCCATGGGATGGTATAGTATGGTAAAATATTAAAGAGAAAATTCCATCTATACCACAAACTTTAGAGCGGTAAAAAAAATACCACAAAATTTTCCACCTTCCCAACTATACCACAGAATGCAATGGGAGTGGAACGGGAAAGAACTTTCACATTTTATAGGACCAAAATACCCCTGTGTAGAAGAGAAGAGGGTGGGAGGATGAAGATGAACACGGGGCATTGGCCGGCGGACGGGCGAGCAGGATGGGCTGGGCGGGCTGGGCGTCGCCGGTGGGCGCGCGGGGCGGTGGCCGGTGGGGCGTCGGTGTCGGCAGGCGTGCGTCGGAGGGCAGGGCCTCGGTTGGCGGGCGAGGAGTCGCACGACGGGGCATCGGCGTCGCTGGCGGGCAGGGCCTTGGTCGGCGGGGCGGTGGCCGGAGGGGCGTCGGCGTCAGGGCGTCTGCTGACGGTCGGGGCAGTGGTCGGTGACCGATAGGGCATGGGCCGTTGGGTGAGGCGGCGGTCGATGGGGAGGGAAGTTGGCCGGTGGTGGCGAGCGGGCGCGCGTCGTCCTGTGGCACAGGGAGTCGGCCGCCGGGCGGGCGTGAGCCGGTGGGGTGGGGAGAGGCGTTAGCCGGCCGAGACCACCGCCTAGATCCTACTCCGGCGGAGGAGTCAGCCCGCCGGGCGGGCGCGGGCGTCAGGTGGCGGGGAAGGTGCGTCGCTGGCGGGAAGGAAAGTCGGCCGGCGACCGGGCGTCGGCCGACGGCGAGGGGAGTTAGCCACCGGGCGGGAGTGGGCCGGCGGGGCGAGGAGGGGCGTCGGCCAGATTTTGGAGCGGGGTAGAAATGTCTAGCGCCGTTATTTCCCATGCTATCTCGTTTCACTTACATGCTTCTGTGGTATTATTGGGAAGGTGGAAAATTTTATGGTATTTTTTAAGTACCAGTCAAAAGTTTGTGGTATGGATGAAATTTTCCTAATATTAAATTAGTTGACCAAATGGCAGCAATACATCATCAGTGACCGACGCCTAATAATTACAGTAGAGAAGAGTAATACATGAGATGAGTGAGTGGCTATATATAAAAGGATGCAGTGCAGTGCAGGCGGCGCGGTGCATGGGGGCATGGCGAGCGTTGTAGATGATCCGGAGGCGGCGGGGACGGGGAGGAGGGTGGTTGCGCGGGCGCGGGAGAACCTGCTGCGATTCCGGTCGGTGTGGGAGGAGCTGAACGGCGCCATGGGCGACCTCGGGACGTACATACCCATCGTGCTCTCGCTGGCGCTTTCCCGCCACCTCGACCTCGGCACCACCCTCATCTTCACCGGCGTCTACAACGCCCTCACCGGCCTCATCTACGGCGTCCCCATGCCCGTCCAGCCCATGAAGTCCATCGCCGCCGCCGCCCTCTCCGACCCCTCCTTCGCCGTCCCCGAGATCATGGCCGCTGGCATCCTCACCGCCGCCTTCGTCCTCTTCCTCGGCGTCACCCGCCTCATGAACCTCGTCTACCGCTTCGTCCCTCTCCCCGTCGTCCGCGGCATCCAGCTCGCCCAGGGCCTCAGCTTCGCCATGGCCGCCGTCAAGTACATCCGCTACGACCAGGACTTGGCCAAGGCCAGGTCCCTCGCCCGACGCCCCTGGGCTGGCCTTGACGGTCTCCTCCTCGCCATCGCGGCCGTCTGCTTCATCGTGCTCGTCAACGGGGCCGGCGACCCAGCAGCAGCAGCTGCACCACCATCTTCTTCTTCTGATACTCTCCCACAGCAGCAGCAGCAGCAGGAAGAGTCTTCGTCTTCGTCTTCTTGGCGGCGGCGCCTGGCCGCGTCGTCGGTTCCGTCGGCGGTGATCGTGTTCGTGGTGGGCGTGGCATTCGCGGTGGCGCGGCAGCCGGCGGCGGTGCGGGAGCTGCGGGTGGGGCCGTCGCGGATGCGCGTGGTGCGGATACCGCGGGAGGCGTGGAAGCAGGGGTTAATCAAGGGCGCGGTGCCGCAGATCCCTCTGTCCGTGCTCAACTCGGTGGTGGCGGTGTGCAAGCTGACGCGCGACCTCTTCCCGGAGCGGAAGGAGGCGTCGGCGACGTCGGTGTCGGTGACCATGGGCGCCATGAACCTGGTGGGGTGCTGGTTCGGCGCCATGCCGTGCTGCCACGGCGCCGGCGGGCTGGCGGGGCAGTTCAGGTTCGGCGGGCGCAGCGGCGGGTGCGTGGCGGCGCTGGGCGGGCTGAAGCTGGCGCTGGGGCTGCTGCTGGGAGGCTCCATGCTGCGCGTGCTCGTCCAGTTCCCCGTCGGCCTGCTCGGGGCGCTGCTGCTGTTCGCCGGCGTGGAGCTGGCGGCGGCGGCGAGGGACATGGCGACGAGGGCGGAGGCGTTCGTGATGCTGGTGTGCACGGCGGTGTCGCTCGTGGGCTCCAGCGCCGCGCTCGGCTTCCTCTGCGGCGTCATCGCCCACGCCCTCCTCATGCTCAGGGCCTACGCCCTCAACTCCCTTGCTACTTATTAATAATAATCCATGAATTAATTGATCCATCGATCGATCAATCAATCAATCAATACAGTTCGTTCCTTATGCTGTCCAGGAACAATCTCAGCTCCCTCGCTTTCCTATCGTGTATTACATCATCATCATCATCATCATGCCCACCTGATCTCGCCGGCCACGGAGAGGATAGGTCGATGGTGCCACCATCTGTTCCTGCTCCATCCTCCTTGCCAACAATGCCAGTGTGGGAACCAGGTCTAATACCAGCAGCAGGATTGGGTGAAGACAGATCAATCACGTTGTCAGCATCACTCCTGAATTGTGTATTCGTCTTCATATTCATACCACCCAGCTTAGTTTGAAACCCAAGATCAATCCCATTGACATCCACATCCACAGCCGTCATCTTTTGGGACTTTGAAACCTTCCGAACAGGAGGAGATGGAGAGGACAGATCAACTATATCTTCCACACTGTGGGCTGCTGTCAGACTCTGAGGCCCATTGGCTCTACCACCCAGTAGGACGCCGCTATCGCCTTCAATACCAAGCAGCAGCTCTTGGAGCCGTTCATCAACATCCCTCACTGCAGCTTGCCCTGATTTTTTTGACCTTGCTCTCCTCTTCTGCTTCTTCTCTTCACCCTTCTTCTCTAAAAATTCTGCTATTTTCTCTGGGCACGCACTGCAGTTTGTACAGGCAAAGCATTTAGGAAAGGGTAACAATCCTACTTACACTTAACATAAAAAAGAAATGAAAAATGAATGAGCGAAAATTGTTTCTTGCGTCAAGCAACTGACTTCTGGGTTCAATACACTTCTACTTGAACTAGTCATAATATTTGTCTTATCATGCTTTCTATCCTAGTTGCACCTCACAATATTCTAAAAGAGCACCTCACAATATTCTAAAAGAACGTGCCACATTACCACAAAACTGCTACATGCCTACAACCACTGTTGCTATTGCAGGATTAGAGAGGAGAATTGTTACTACCTTCGAACAAGATCCCCAGGAACAACTGAAACTTGGAGTCCATCTATATTTCTCCACGAAACCTCATAACATTCTTTCCCATGAACTTTTCTCTGCTTTACAATTGCAGATACAGGGCATGGTACTGGAATCTGTAAATTAGATAATTAGACTTGAGAAAGGTACATGAAAAATGTTTGCTTCAGATGAAGCAAAGCTTTTACCTCACTCAACAAAGGCTTTATTCCTAGTGCTGATGACGCAGAACGAAGGTCTGAAAACCTCCGAAGTTCTCTCTCAGCAATCTTGGGAAGTATATATTGATCTGGAGACATATACAAGAAAATAAGTCCGGACATTCCATATTTTTATTGCTAGAATATGTTACTCCCTTCCTATTGCATAAACTAATAAAGCCGATCATAATAGTTGAGGATTTCATAAATACCAGTTTTCTCTGGGCTCCAATCAAAATATTCCTCACATATTTGTTGAAGCTGTGGGCGAAGAAATGGATGTTGTCCTTGTACCCTATGGAGATAGAAGAAACAAATCTTCAGCACAAAACCATTTAGCAACTGCCTACTATCATTTCCCCGTGAATCACCCAAAAGTGACAAGAGAAAAAAACAAGGCGAGAGCATACTGAAAGTAAAGCATCATCTCAACAATTGGGGCTGAACGTGAACCTGACTATCTGAGATAAATAAACCATATGGTGTAGTAGTTTTCCACAAACTCTTTTACCTCTGCACAGCTTCCGAATCAGGTGAGTGACATTTTGGCTCCAGATATGCATTTATTACATCACGAAATTGACCATCAGAGTCTTGGGTCATCCCAACCTCTGTAAAACAAGGGCAGTGCATAAATGAAAATTTCTAATTTCTGTCCATGAAATGTTTTTGACAGAGCTAACTATTTAAATAATTAGCAAAAACTACAACAGATTTTCTTTTACCGCAGGAACTTGCTTTGGGGCACATGTCATCCGCCTTGTTTCCAATATTTTTCCCTCTACATTTTCTTGTAGCTTTAACCCCATTAGACAAAATCTGATCAAGAATTGAATTGTCCCCTACAGACTTAACAAGCCGGCATGCTGTTTCCTGGAACATTTAGAAGATAATCATTATAAAATATAATGATAACTTACATCCCAAAAAATAGATGAACGCTATACTAAGATAACGAAAATGAAGGCCTTTTGGTACTTACTGGGCCAAAACCGTTAACTCCATTAGAATAGTCACTGCCAAGGAGCACTGCAAGTGATATCTGAAAAGATTGGCAAGTTGGGAGGAATTCAGGGAAAATCTGATAAACATTTATGCATTATTGTACGAAAAACTCCTGAGAATCTGGAGCTCATACAAACAAAAGAGGCATTCAGTTAGATGTTCATGGGAGATGTAGTCCTGTTATGTAATTACTTACCCCTAGGACTATGAAGAACTTATTATCATACAAGTCATCTTCAATTAGATGCAACTTCCAGTGAGAGACAAAGCGTAATACTAATGCATGATCATCACTCCCAAAGAACATTTAAGAGTCTGCTGAGATATTGTCTTCAGCTCTTGTGATATCAGAGTAAAATAATGACTAATAAGTGTTGCTCTCTTGCATGTTCTTGTACAAAATCGGTAAATTGCAGCCACTTGCCATTATTCTAACCGCAGCACAGCCTACTCTTAAAAGAATATTTGACACTTCCTCTTATATGTCTTTATCTATTACTCCCTTCATACAAAAAATATAGTTAACTTTGGAGAGGTTTCATGGGGATTAAGAAGAGAGGTGAAATTAAATGGGGGATGATTCTGATTGGTTGAGATGAAATAGGTGGAGAAATTAAATAAGAAATGGTTGTGATTGGTTTAGATAAGGGAGTAGCTAGGGAAATAGCCAAGTAAGTTTCTTTTTATTATTTGTGATACATCACATTAGATGAAAAGGTCAAAACATTGGTTCAGAAGAGATGCCATAGATTCAACCCAGGCAGGATAAATCGTTGCAACTTACCAGTGAGTTCCTACCAAATCCAAGTGTTTTCTCTATGTCTTCCATTTCATAGCAAATGACATAGCCACCCTCCCCTAATTCGAGCGAGAACATAAGTAGGATTTTCAGTTAAATAAGAAAAACTACTTCATAATGAAACAAGTAGGGCAGATAATGCAGCAATAAGAATTTTGATGAGTCGTGATTATGAAATTAAGCAAGACAATAAGCAATCAATTGATTACCTATGAAAACATCTCTATAAACTGTCCTAGCACCAAAAAGAAATGCATCCGAATCCGAAGTAAAACAGCCATCCTGAAACAACAAAAGCATTAAATAAAAAAACAAGCAGATGCACTCCATCTGATTAGGACAAGTATCAGACTTACACACAATGAGGCTAAATTTAACAATGCACACTGTGCTTCAGCCTCCTCCACTCTGTTAAAGAAAATAATGGTGAGACAAAGGTATATGGTCCATTCTTGACCATTCAAGGTCCTTTTTTTCGATAATGGAAATTAAACCAGCTTCTAAGATCATCCAAGCTCTTAGAGCCAATAACCCAATTTTTCTGCATCTAAGCATATGCAACCCCTTAATTTCAAATGTGAGCACTTAAGGTTAGGAGTTCTATTTCTTAGATCAAGGCCTTTTACTGCCTTGTTTCTAGCAATAACATGCACAACTCAGTAGCCCAGTAATACTACATCTTTTATTTATGAACCGAAGAAATATGTTTGGTACAGTAATTTTTAAATGCAAAACAACACAATAAATCATATTTGAACATGGGGCTCTAAACAAACCACCACAAGTATGCCAACCATTATTACAGAGTAACAAAACTAACTAAATTCAACAGCCCATTAGTTTGTTGTACATTTAGTGTAACGGAACCACCATATGTGATCATCATGCCTAAAGTATGAAAAGCTGGACCCCCCCTTTTTTTTAAAAAAAATAGATAATTGTATTTGTTTTACTCGGTCTCTATATATAGATTTAGACTCAGGACCTTTGGGTGCTACTCACGTAAATGCAACCACTAGGATACATGTCATTAGGTCGTGTGCATATGTTAAGATGCAGAAAAGTCGGGCTAATAAGTGGTTCATATGCAGCATTTAGCAGAGCATTTGAGAAGGAGGTAAACCAATGTTGATGGTTTTTAGCAATTAAAGAATAATAAAGAGATAGTGGAATAGAATGTGAGTAGCCACCCGTCCAAGCAAGGGATGCCGAGGGCCATCCCGAGACGCTTGGCCTCTTTAATCATGCAGGAGAAGTGGGAACCCTTATTCCGACGCAGCGAAATGGATGGGTCGGGGTGGTCTGGAGCAGGCTGCTAAACAAGTGAAACAAAAAAAGCAAATTATTCCATTGAGGAAGGCAATGTGAGAGAATGCAATGCAATGCAACGCAACGCAATGGCACTGACTGACATGAGAAGTCGGGGGTCGGAGGCGACGCCTGTAGGTGGCCAGCTTAACTGAAGGTATCGCCCCATCTGTAGCATATGAATGAATAGGATTCGGATTCAGATCGCCGCTACCACCATCTCCATCTGTAGCATAGGAAATACTAGTGCTAGGAGTAGGAGTACCTACCGGTGACGAAGAGAAGGGTGCAGTTGAGGGCGAGGAGGGCGCGGATGCGGTGGAAGAGGTTCTTGAGGTAGACCTTGTCCGGGGACGGGGAGCGGTGGGCGGTGTACAACTGGACGAGCCAGCAGGAGAGGTCCACGCACACCTTCTTGTTCTGGAGGTGGTGGAGGGGGAGCTTCTTCTTGCACGACTCCAGGATATCCCACAGGTTCTTCACCCCCATCCGCGACGGCGACCGGCGGCCACCCCAAACTTCAAATTCGCCAGCGCCAACGGAAGAGAGAAGAGAGAAGAGAGAAGAAGAAGAAAGAGGAAGGGGAGCATCAAAAATACGCTTTCCGCCTACGGTTACGGATTTGGCCGCTTCTTCTGCTACCCAACCAATTACGGACTCCCTCCCTCCCTACCTACAAAATCTTGGCCGTTGGCGTGAAGCTATGGACAGTACATTCCACGGTTATAATTATGGTACATTTAACTTTACCTTTTTAGTCAAAACAATGTCAATCTCTCAACCATATAACTCACTAGTTTAAGTTGTTTGATTTTCTTTTTTCATCGCTTCTTTTCTTTTTTTAATTTAGCTCGAAGCTGATTACGTGTACATTACTATTCTATAGGAACACACATGATATTTAATTATAGTTAGAAGAAACAAAATACTCTCTCGCCCCTTCTTGCCCTATTACCTATATACTCTCCAACATCACTCTCTCTTTTACTTGATATCATTGTTATCCCATCCGGTACATAGAGCTTATCATTATCCATTGATGTTGCAAAAAAAAAAATGAGGTAGTCACAATAAGCTCGAGGTTGACATGTACGAGGTGGACCTACATAAGGAGATAAAGTGTGATACATTTTACATAAGCAATACCTAGCTCATATAGTCATAGAAGCAACCAAACAAATTGTACAAGTAACTAAACACATCCTATATATGTCTGGCTTTTATATCTTCTGTGGTTGTAGTAGCAACGGCAACATAGGACATGTTTGATTCAGCTTATTAAGACCATGTTTATTTTTACATAGAATTATTATAATCTAGATTATTGAAGCAGGTTACTCTAAGCTGAAATAGGTAACACACGGTAAGGTATTAATTAATCTAAAATATTTTAGAGTAGTAGGTCTTTATGCACTTAATAATATAGAAAAGATGTCCTTGGATGAGCTTACCAAATCTAGGCTAAAGACTACAGTAAGTTGGCACAATAATCTATTTGCTTGTTTCAGATGGCTTCTATAATCGATATTAGAATAATCCTAAGCCAAAATATTTCAGAGTCTCATCTATTTTATTGCTTTCACATTGATAATATAATCTATTGGCCTATTATTGTATTTCTAGACCAATCTGTTGGCCATAACAACATCCATTGGTCCATCGGCCAATCTGTTAGTTGTTCTAACCAAATTCTATCTATTTTCCTTGTTAATTGTAGAGAAATTGAATGACATATTTGGAACCTCCGAAACTTTTAGACCTGCACTAAGTTTTTTTTTTTTGAAATCTCATGCTTTATTGAAGGTAGAGGCAAAGTACATGAGATAGAATTACATCAGGTGAAGAAAAAGATAGCATCGTCCAGTGTGGGCAGTGGGAACTGTCAGTTCCGTGATTTGCATTTTGACAAAGGCGAGTTGGCTGTGAACTAAGAGGAATTGTTCGGGCTTTATGAGCTAAATCGTCAGCAACTATGTTGAGCTGTCTTGGGATCCAGCGAATTTAAAGATTGGAGTCTTGAACAGTCAGTCGAAGTTTGAACCATAGTGGTAGTAGACTCCAGTGCAGCGGGTTGGAGATATAATCTTTTTTAGTAATCGCATTTGCAATCCCTGCATCATCTGTTAGAAACCAAGGAAGAGAAAAATTTTGCATGTCACACAGCTTATAGGTAAGTATTAAGGCACCCAGCTCTGCTTGCATTGGGGAAGTGTAATTTTTGAATGAGCCTGAATAAACACAACTTCATGCGTTGTCGAGTTATGAATGAAGATCCCCAGGCCTGCAACATTTGAGTTCTAGGAAGCATCGACAAAGCAGTGAATTCCAGGAGGAATATGACGATTAAAAGAGGCAACGACAGTAGACAATAAACTTTCTTGTTGGTTATTTTCCTCATTCATCATAATTTTCCGGAAATTAGATGACATGGCTTCTGCTTGTATACAAACCTGTGTTGGGTCACCCTCAATAGAATTAAAGCATTTATTGTTTCGGGCTTTCCAAATGTGCCACATTAAGACCAGGATTTTTTTTGCATGATATGATCAGTCTTAAGATTTGCCAACAGGAAATAAGCAATCTGAGAGAAATCTTCAGCATTTGGATCAGAGTTGTATTAAAGTGAAAATTAGAAGCTATCCAAACTAGTCTTGCAAAGGGGCAAAAGAAGAAGATATGTACCTCACTTTCAGGTTGACCACATCTGATGCAAAGAGGTGAGAAACTTGTGATTCTGGAGTGAATGGCTAAACGAGTGGGTAAAGCTTTGGATATGGCCCGCCAGAAGAAAGTTTTAATCTTGGGGGGATAATTTTTTCTTTCCAAACTAAATTAAGAAGAGTGCGACCTGCACTAAGTTAACCCGATCGACCTCCGAGGCCTTCAATGTGTTGTTGTGGATTTTGCTTCAACAATTATCTAGTTGGAAAAAAAAAACAAAACAAAGATTCTGTCAACTCTCTCGCCCTGTTACCTACTCTCCAACATCACCGTCACTCTAGCTTGACGTCATTGCCCTGCTCATCGCCAAATTTGACAACATAGATAGCTTATCAGCGTTCGTTGATGTTGCTGAAGAAAACAATGAGGTAGTCACCCAATATATAGGCTTGAGGCTGACCTGTACGAGGTGGGCCTCGATAAGGAGTAAAAGTGTGATGCATTTTGCACAAGGAAAACCTAGCTCGTGTGGGCAATGGAGCAACCAAACAAGTTGTACATGTAACAAAACACGTCCTGTATATGTCTAGCCTTGATCTGTTGTGTTGTGGTTATACTAAGAAATGTACATAGACCATGTTCGATACAACTTAGGCCGCGTTCGTTCCTCCGGCAAAATAGATTAACTCTCTCGTTTCCCACGCGCACGCTTCCCGAACTGCTAAACGGTGTATTTTTTACAAAAATTTTCTATAGCAAAGTTTATTTTAAAAAATTATATTAATCTATTATATATTTTTTAAATAATTAATAATTAATTAATCATATAGTAATCTATTTACTACATATTCCGTGCCGAATAAGTTAACTTATCTACCCCTCCTATCGAAAGCAACCTTATTAAGGTAAATACCAATGCCGGCCTTAGTTTTTACGATCACACTCGTGAAGCTATTAAACGGCATGTTTACTGGAATTATTATTTATATAATTCCTTTGAAAACCAACCAGATAAATTTGTTCTTCAAGTTTTTAATGGCTAATGACACGTCTCGTCTCGTTGCCGCCTAAAAGCTTAGCCAAAAAGCAGGTTTCAAGGGTGGCTAAAGTAAGCGAGCGGTGACTAATTAAGTCTCCAAGTCACAGTCATCTGTTGCCCATCTACGCTGTCAGTCATTCATTTTTGGGGCTTCAAGAAGAAAACAATTTTTTTGGCTGAAGGTATTTAATGTGCTTTAACCTTTTTCTTTTCGATCGGGGATAAATCGCTATCGGACTGTCGTTTTTTTGCTTTATTTTTTGGCGCCTCATGCTGATTCGCCCCCGCCAATAATACAATCTTTTCTTTGCAAAAAAGAATAAGAAAAACATAACGCCTCTTTTTTTTTTTTGAATAAACGATTCGGTTGGGTATTTTACTGAGTCTGTGTGATACGAGCTATACATGCATCCTAGCATCACAAGGACATCAGAAAATTAACCGACTGAAAATATTGATTCTTCTTATGGCGAACGATATATATAGTATATGTGATATGTTTAGAGATAATCCTTACTCCTTAGTAGTACATATAAAAATATGGGACGGTAAAATAGTAAGAATTAAGAGAAATGGGTAACCAAATATTAAATTACTGCTTAATTTGTACAAGAAAGAAAACTCACGCACGTACAGAAACGATTTGATTTACAGATGATCGAGTGCTTACATATACACACTACATCGATACAAACATACTAATAAGAAGATGAAGATGATGAGAGAGGAATAATTTTAAATAATTTATTGATTACAAGATGCACATGTATGCCTGCATATGGATTACATGGCGGTGTACCTAGCTTGTGGTGTCGATGTTGGCGGTGGCGAGGAGGACGGCGACGCCGAGGAAGAGGACGACGAGCGCCGTGAAGTTGACGAGCAGCGCCTCCGGGCCGTACCTGGAGAGGCGCAGGGGCGGGGCCTGCATGAAGGTGAGCTTCTCGAGGAAGCCGAGCTGCGCGTTGCCGACGGCGAGCGCGAAGACGAGGAGGCCGAGGAGCGCGTGCCATGGGAGGGCGGAGCGCCTGGTGGGGTGGGGGGCGCCGGGGAAGAAGAAGGTGAGGAAGGCGGCGAGCCAGTGGAGGGCGTAGAGGGAGATGGTGGCGATGCCGATCCAGGAGTGGAGGGAGTAGAGGTTGGGGATGCCGGCCTCGGCGTGGTACTTGAAGACGGCGTAGATGCCGAGGGCGCCGAGGGCGAGGGCGACGGCGTGCAGCGCCAGGTGCGTCTTCTTGCGGGCGTCCCTGGAGAGAAGAAGGTGGGGGAAGGAGCGGTAGGAGAGGATGGCCTCGGCGGCGAGGACGACGAGGCCGAGCAGCATGAGGACCGGGTGCGTGTTGAAGATGAGCTGCTTGTCGTGGGAGCGCAGGGCGAGGCCGCCGCGGAAGTGGATGCTCCAGAGCAGCACCAGCGCCGTGGCCGCCACCGCTAGGACGTGCGCCACCACCGTCCACGCGCCCACCCCGCCGCCGCCCTCCTTCACCTTCACCTTCATATCATCTATCTTGGATTTGGATGGATCCATGGTCGATCGATCGATCTAGCTAGAGGAGAGGAGTGCAGAGTGCTGTGCATGCATATGTATGTAGTGTTCGTGTTCCCCAACTGCAATCTTACTTGGCGGTTGGTTACATGCAGTTACGTGGACCTCCTGCTGCCGCGCACGCACCAACGGATGGATCCACGTTAACCAACCACTCTCACTCACCCCAACCGTAACCATCCATATATAAATATACTCCCTCCGTCCCAAAATAAACCAAATTTTCACTTTTTATCTTCAATTTTTGACTCTGTGATTAATATTTTTGTTTTTATTAGATAATAAATTATGAATAATACTTTACGTGTGACTAATTTTTTTTCTAATTTTCTAAAATTTTTTCAAATAAGACAGGTGGTCAAAAGTTGGACACGAAAACCGAAGGATTCGTTTTTTTTGACAGAGGGAGTATGTATGTATCGCCTGATCGATCGATCGATATATCCACAGATAAACATATATTAATTTGAGATAAATGCATGCATACCGCGCAAAAAATAAAAACCCCTATCATTATCTTGTTTCATTGACAAAATATATATCTCTGGCCGGGTTCCTACCGCGACGCCACTGAAACTTCCAAATGTAGAAAGAATAAAACAGAAGACCATGTCACACGCACTCTCTCTCCACACACACACATATATATATGTGCCATCCAACCGATTCACGCAGGCATGCACTAGGAGACAAATATGTGCTGATCAATGATTTATGCATCTGTGGTATACGTAGCAAGCTGCTTTGATTCCCTCCATCGCACGGCAGTGAGTGCGTGTGTATATATACACGAAAAATTAAATCACATGTAGTACGAGATCCAAGCACACTAACAATATAAAGGTCTTACTGCCACCAGCATGCCTATTCGCGCTACTACCTGCTTATTATAATTATATGAGCCAAAGAAAGATTCTTACAGTCTAGCTACTGTTTTATTTTGTAAATTCTATAGTGGCAAAACTCGTAATATCGGCCATCCATTCCAAGCCATGTATTCACTAGCGGGCAGATGTGTGGACTAAAAAAGAATTAAACTTCATCGGCGATAATATTTATCTGATCGTCAGCGAAGGAAAAAAAAACGTACACCAAAAAAAAAATCCCCAAATCGCATTAATTTACAAAATGTGAACCTAAATCCAATCCCCATCGTGTGTCATCGTCCATTGCATGATATGATGCCACCTTCAAATTAACGATAGTAGAAACTACAAAGGCTTCAATCATGTACTGATGTCGGTGAGAGAGAGGCCGGCTGGGCTGCTTTTATGGGCCTCAAGTCTCTTTTAGAGATCTGTAGTTTGCAAAAATAAATGTCTTTTTACAGACAATTTTCATAAGGATCTATCCGTAACAGTCATTTTTTTTTTCTGTTAGCGGTGCTATATTCATAGACCTCACGTTACTTTTACAGGCAGATTTTGTTAGGCCCGCTTGAAAAAAAAATGAAACTCATGCACAGCAAAAAAGTCGTCTTTTGTACAAGTGTATGGTTGAGAATAAGAATTGTTTGCGTAAAGTTGGACATCCCGGAGAGCAAATCAAAATTTTGATTCATGTCCCATTAGAAAAATGGTACGTAAAACTATACCTGTATTAAGTTATAAAAGAAAATTCAAGATGTTTTCATTAAAAAAAACCATGATGCTTTATAATTTCGAATTCTACATATGTATGTTACTTGAAGCAGCATTACTTGTCACAGTTGCATTTTAGAGCATGTGCTATCTAACTACTACTTCCATGTTTTTAGGCTGCATCATCTAAGAACACGTACACACCACCATACATATTCAGGGGGCAAATTTTGCTGCAATGCATTTAAATTTCTATGAGTTACCGATGGATATCGTAAAAATGTCTCCCATCTCAATTGGACCGAGATAATCCAAATAATGGCTGCGGTGACTTTCACCAAATTACGTGCTTTTAGATCTGCCCTTTAACCATGATATGTTTTTCCTATATATATTTGCACCGGGAAATTAATTAGACAAATTTTGAATGTTCTGTAACAAAATTTGGCTATTAATAAATAATAGAATATAAATTCGGGTGAATAAAGTCATGTAACTGTTGTCACATGGAATGGTTTTGTTACGTCGCCCTCCTCTTTTCGCTTATAAGCATGCTTATAAGTCAAAATTTAAATTCTTAACTTTAATTTTAAAGTTGATTTTGGGGTTTTTTAAGTATAGTATATTTTTTAGCCTTGGCTGTAAGATCGCTGTAAAAAATTTATTCACAAATTATTTTTTAGTTATAAATAAGTTGTTTGACTTTTTTCTAGAAAAAAACAACTTGACGATCACCACATGAACTCTGAAGATAGTCACGTGTACGGAGCAAAACCATTACCTTCCGGTGTCAATTTTCAACACCTTTCAATTAAATCAAAACCATATATTGATCAATCAAAATTGAGTTATTGGGCTGCCTGACTTTTGGCTTTGCTTGCTGAATGCTGCATAGCTTAGGCATGACGTCCGGGGGGCAGGCATAAGCTACATAACACGTCTCCATTCTAGATTCCTTTTAAATATTCTCCAACTGTGTGGGTTATAAAATAGTAATAGAAATGATTTCAGACATGTTGTTACAACTTACACCAACAGATTATACAATTGAGTAAATGTCACAAAACTCTATGTATTTTGATTAAACTATCATAAAACTATAAATTATCTATATTACAAAACAATAGAAGCACAAAATTTCTCTCAAAACTATCGATTTAAGGTCATGTGTCATGAAACTACATATTTAGTGATAAAATGATCAGATAGACCGATATGTGTTAGATGCGACGGCGATGGAGTGGGAGCAGGCACTCCGAAGTGACAAGGGCGTCGCTACCCTGTCAGGGATACCTGCCCCCTCCCAGTCCTTCGCTCCGCAGGGGGCAGCATGAGTTCCATGCGCGCCTGTACGACATTTATTGTGGTGCAGGCGTACGCCTTTTTCCATCGCGAGGGCCACGCATGCCCCTGGCGCTCTCCCATCGCAATAAATGCGGTGATTGAGTTTCAGGGCTATGACCTCTTGCCATATGGGTCCCACAATGTCTTAGGGGTGTGCCGCGGGGGTCGGGGGCGCCCTGACCCCTTCCCCCTCCCCTGGGGCCCGACCTCCTTCCCCTTTGGGTTTGAGAGTTTCTGGGCCCATAGGTGCAACATGCCAACCTCGCGATAATACCCTTAGGCCCATATCTCCGACACACACACACACACACATATATATATATATATATATATAAAAGAATTTATCCAGTAAATAGAAATGAGTATTTGGGTTTTCAGAAATATTATGTTGCTACCATATTTTTATGTACAGTAAGTAAATTTCTTAATATGTCAAATGACATCACTCCAGAAGATTTTTCAAGCATTGAATGATATGTGTACTTCTTAATAATAATGAACGGGAAACACAAATAGTGAAAACATCATTGATAATTTCACTTTGTTAAAATTATGTGATATATTTTTTAACGGAAAAGAACCTGTGTGATAAATATTTGCTAGGTATTGTACTATATATTAAAATTCGATTTAAATATATTTTTATGTAATACAAGGAGACACAATAAAATTTTCATTTAAACTTAGAGAAAAGTTAGACTTTAAATTGCTCCTTTTTTGAGAGTTGCACAATTGTTTTGTTCATTTGATATATACGAACTTCAACAATTTTTATTTATTATAAATAGATGGATAATTGTATGGCATGCAACTCATTATATTAGTTTTTAATAAATTTAGTTTTGCAGAGTTTAAATTTTATACTAATATTAGGTAATGTAAATAAATTATTTAATTTAAGTTGTCATTGTAATGTGTATACTTGATACTGTAGTGATTTTGAAATTAGCTTATCAATTTGTTGTTACAATATTTTCAAAATTAGTGTATAAACTTAGCCTTGCATGTTCTGATATTACCGTCCAAACTTAAAAACTTGTAATTGCAAAACATGTCAACCTATAATTAATTATGCACAGTGCAATAGTCTTAACTAGTGGTTTGCTACTATTTTATCAAAATTTATTTAGATTATCATAGTAACTAGTGGGGCAACCGTATAATATATATATACAAACATACTAAGACAGACTTGGGGTTTGACTGACGTGTCAATGGTCACTCATCTTTCATTTTTGCTTATGTTTATAGACCAAAATTTAAATTTTTAACTTAAATTTTGGAGTGATTATGGAGTTTTTTTATTACCGAAGTTTATTTTTCAGACTTGACTTTTAGATTGTTAAGATTATGTATATAAAAGTTTTATTCATAAATTATTTTTTATTTGCGAATATATCATTTAAATTTTTAATGAAAAAACCAGACAATTATCAGAATCTAGTAGTAGAAGCTGGCTATATGTATAAGTTGAAACCCTTGTGTTTTTGCGTGAGCTTAATGAGATGAGTAATAAGAAAAAGAAATAGCAAAATTCCCCTTATTTTTAAAAAATAATGGATAAACTGGCCGATGTGCAGTAAAAAGTTCCCCATTAAGTATGCAGTAAAGTTGAAAAACAGTAGAAAAAAAAAGGGTTTCGTATATACAAGATGGTTAATTAATTGTGTGAAGGGGCCGGTGTGAGGTTAGGAATTGAAACATCCTCCTTATGGGGCGGCGGTACGGTACGTCAATCCATGATCAGCCAGTGGGAATTGATCAGGGAAGAAAAAGAAAAGGAATTAATTAAGCTAATATGCACGTAATTAATTAAGTATAGTAATGGTGGTCGTCGTCTCTGCGCAGGCAACGACTCCACGACTCGACTGACTGACTTGTCTATCGATCGATCAATACCACGCTCCCTCCTACTCCTACATATATAAACAGACTAGCAGCTAGTATCATATCGAGGGAGAGATCGAGGTAGCCCATCAGATATATGTACTCCAGGGATAGATAGATAGATATGTAGCTAGTTGCTCCAATCGATCGATCGATCGTATTCAGAGGGACAGATTGAAGAGAGAGCTAGCAAGCAATTTTAAGCTATAGGAGGGATTGGGAGGGAGAGATCATGAGAAGCTAGCTAGCTAGCTGTATCGATCTAGATATATATTATATATATTTTCATGCATATATGTATACCTCTCCGGCCTATATAGCTCAGCTCCCTTCTCGATCGTATATATGGAATTATATCCATCGATATATATATAAATATATATAATACTAGTTAAGAGCAAATACTAGCTAGTAGCATATATCGATCAATAATCGAAGAAATATAGCATGGAAGGTACAAGTAATCATCGCAAGGAGGAGGAGGAGGAGGAGGAGGGCGTGGCCTTGATGCAGCTGGTAGGAAAAGATGATCGACCTCACCAAGACGACGACGACGACGGGTGCAAGCAGCAGGAGGAGGAAGATCAGCTGGAGGTATATAATAATTGGTTCGTCTCAAGGTGGAGGAGCGGCGGCGGATGGGTGAAGCGCATGCGGCCGCCGGAGCGCGTGGGGTTCGTCATCGGCGGTTTCGTCCTCGGCCTGGCCTTGCTCCTCGCCGTGGCCACCACCTCCTCCTCCTCGCTTCTCGATCTCACCGCCGTCGTAAGTTACCACTCCTATATCTCGATCCATCCCTATCCCTTCCTCCAATTCGTTATTATACTAGCTAGCTAGCTAGCTGATTAATTCATAGTACATATCCATATCTTCTTCTTCTTCTTCTTCTTCTTCTTCTTACTACTACTACTTAATTCGTATTAATTAGAGGAATGATCGAATTAATCAGGTTAAATTAATACTACTATATAATACCATACATACATATACACACACTTAATTATACAACCTAATTTTAATTATATGGTTAATTAATTTGCACCTGTATTACTAATAGCTAGCTAATTACTCCCTCCCTTCGACACGTGCATCCACATTTTGGAATGGAAAAAGTAGCTATATAATTAATATGCATGATGTACTACGTGTCACTCACCCGGCCCGGTGAATACTAGACTCTCTAACCAACAACACGCTGCTGGTCAAACGTACGCACACACATATGCTATATATATATATATATATATATATATATGTGTATATATATAATATATATAGCATCAGTTAGTCAGTTTCTTTAATACTCTATTTCACCCAAAACATATAAATTTTAGTTTGGTGTTGTATACGACATATATATATATATATATATATATATATATATATATATAAAAGATAGATTAGAGAGAGAGATCCGGCCGGTGTTAAGCAATGCAATGCAAGCAGTATGTTGCATGCATGCGTTGCGTGATCGATCTCACCTACGACGAAAGAGCGAGCGAGTGCTCCGCGCGCGGGATACACGGCACTGTAGCTTAATTCGCTTGCTCCTAGTCCTAGGCCTAGCTAGCATTATTATTATTAATTAGCTAGCTCCTACAAAATACTACTTAATTAATACTAACTAACATTATATATATATGTGCTCCCTCAATAAAAATATCAATTTTATCGGTTGTAAAAAGAGCCAATCCTGTATGTATGCTAGCTGTAGCTGCGTATGTATATATGTATGTGTGCTCAATTAATAAATAGCTAGCGCTACCTGATACTATTAATTGATTTAGAAGAAGGAGCTACTACTAGTAGCGTATATATACACGTGTGTCGTGTGTGGAGATATGAACCCGGCCGGCTGTACCGCGCTAGCTAGCTATGCCTTGAGTCAACTGCGTACGTTGCAAGTACATAGACTTATCTGCTATATATACTACGTATGTGTTTATATATATACTAGTATGTATATGACATAGTATATATTAGTACTCTGTGGAATTCACTGAACCCGCCTGCAATAATCGCGCGTTGAAATCAAGCAGCACTTACATTATATTGTAGAAAAACCACCTATACTTAACAACTGATTCGATCGGTTTTGAGACTTTTTCAGCCAAACTAGCTAGCTAGTGATGCTGATGCTTGCAGTCACTCATCATCTACCAATTAAATGATCTAGTTGTACTAATTAGTTAAGTGCCAACAATATCGCCTCAATCGTTTTTTTCGTTTTTACTTATGTTTATAAACTAAAATTTAAAATTTAAAATTTAAAATTTAAAATTTAAAATTATTATTAATTTTGAGAACTTTTTTAATCAAATTTTACCTTTTTATCCTTTGTTTCTAGGTCTAAAAATATGGATATAAAATTATTATTTCTAATTAATTTTCATTCGTGAATATGTGCGTGTGTGGCTAATCCATCGCTATGCGTGGTGGAAGAAAAACAAACACACAATATTAGGCCATCTTGACCTCAGCTTTTAACAAGCCACTTTCCATCGACACAAACAACGGCCTGCTTACGGCAATGAATTCAACCACCCATACAAGTCCATAGACAACGTCAATTCTTTCCGTGGAATTTGAACCACTGGTGTCTGGCCTAGGGTATGTTAAATAATAGAGTTTATTATAGAATTTATCTTAAATCATGTTAATAAAAAAAACTCGTTATATAAAGGACCACCTTTTAAGCTGAATCTTCGTAGTTAGATGCTAAGTAATTCAATTCCCCGTTCACATTCCATCTGATCAGCGTCTCTGATTAAAGTCAATACACGTACAAAACATATTTTCTTGTTGTCTCCTCGCTATATACACCAAGAATCTATGTTTTGCCGACTCAATACAAATCAACCACTTTTCTTTCTCTCGTCCTCTCTCTCTTTCACGTCAGTGATCTCTCATCCTCTCTCTCTTTCAGGTCAGTGAGCATACAGCGATAGAAACAATAATGAAAGCCCTTTGTACGTGACCTTATGCTATGGGATCAATTAATTAATTAATGATGAATTAATCTCATTGTTTTGTGCGTGCAGTTTGGCAATGGCGGGAACGGGCGGCACACTGATCCTCCTCACCGAATCACCTCACGCCGCCTGCCCATCCCCCTCAACTGCACCAACGACACCAGGACATGCCCCCGCTATGCGTCGTCCTCCCCGGCGCCGGCGCCGTCAATGCCGTCGCCGCCACCGGTGGAGTGCCCGTCCTACTTCCGGTACATCGAGCGCGACCTGGAGCCGTGGGTGGCGTCGGGCATCACGCGGGAGGCGGTGGAGCGCGGGCAGCGGCAGGCGCACTTCCGGCTGGTGGTGGTCGGCGGGCGCGCCTACGTGGAGACGTACCGGCCGGCGTTCCAGACGCGGGACGTGTTCACCCAGTGGGGGATCCTGCAGCTGCTCCGCCGCTACCCTGGCCGCGTCCCCGACCTGGACCTCATGTTCAGCTGCGAGGACATGCCCGAGGTGCGCGCCGCCGCCTACCCGGACCGGGCCGCCGCGCCGCCGCTGTTCCGCTACTGCAAGGACCCCTCCACGCTGGACGTCCTCTTCCCCGACTGGTCATTCTGGGGGTGGCCCGAGGTGAACATCCGGCCATGGGCGCCGCTGCTCGCCGAGATGGATGAGGAGAACGCGCGGCTGCCGTGGCCGGACAGGGAGCCGTACGCCTACTGGAAGGGGAACCCGTACGTATCGCCGCTGCGGCAGCGCCTCCTCCGCTGCAACGACTCGCGCACGGCGAGGCTCTACACCCAGGACTGGGGCTTCGCCAACCGCAATGGCTTCCGCAACTCCAACCTGGCGCGCCAGTGCCGCCACCGCTACAAGATCTACGTGCAGGGACGCTCATGGTCGGTGAGCCGCAAGTACATCCTCGCCTGCGACTCGCCGGTGCTCGCCGTCGCCACGCCGTACCAGGACTTCTTCTCGCGTGGCCTCGCCGCCGGCACGCACTACTGGCCCATCCACCCGGACAAGCTGTGCCGCGACGTGCGCTTCGCCGTGGGCTGGGGCAACGCGCACACGGCGCAGGCGCAGCGCATGGGGCTCGCCGGCAGCGCCTTCACCCGCGACGACATGGCCATGGAGTACGTGTACGACTACATGCTGCACGTGCTGAGGCGGTACGCGTCGCTGCTCCGGTACAAGCCCACCGTGCCGGAGCGCGCCGTCGAGCTGTGCCCGGAGTCCATGGCGTGCCCCGCGCAGGGACGCAACCGCGACTTCATGATGCAGTCCAGGGAGCAGTACGTGGCCGACTACGAGCCCTGCAGGATGCCGCCGCCGCTCACCGCCGACGAGGCCAGCAAGATGGCACAGAGAGACGGCGAGGTACTCAGCAGAATCGACAAGATGATGGGCAAGCAACCATAATTATTTACTAGTAATAACACCGATCGATTACACGTAGGCCAACACGCACTATATAATTCTGTGTTGTAAGCATGATTTAATCAATTATTAATTCCTTTATTACTTACTACTATTTATTAGAACTGAATTGTGGGCCTTAGACCATATGAGAAATAATTTCTAAAAAAATTATGAATAGTATGTATGTGAAATTTAGTCCTATTTTGCTCACTTACAAAATAGAGATCTTATAAGGGACAATTTTATCCTAACCATTTGAGTAATGATGTGAGAGAACTATAGAACCACACACGCGTACTCGCTCGCCTTGCCTAGCCGAGCAAGGGTAGCGCGTGCTCGGTATTTGCATATGTGGCTTTCTTTTATAGTTTTGGATATTTATCTAGAGTTTGTTTTGGGATCCTGTTTATCAGTAGGGCTGGATAACGAGCCAGCTCGGCTCGGCTCGGCCCAGCTCGTTAAGATAAAGAGATGGCTCGGCTCGGCTCGTTATCGTAACGAGCTAAAAACCTAGCTCGGCTCGGCTCGTTATAAAGATCGAGCTGGCTCGTTAGGCTCGTGAGCCATCCATAAAAAGTTAACCTAAACAATTTTTTAATACGTTATATAAGCAAATTTGCATTTCAAACATGCAAATCTTATGAAATTGTATTTAGATATTAAAGTTTAAACCAACAAATCACATGGTGAACTTATGAAATACTGAACACATGCATTCCGGGGTGAAATCAATGAACACCGGTGAATTTTGTGTCTTTGGTCTAGCTCGTTAGGCTCGCGAGCAGCTCACGAGCCAGCTCGAGCTGACTCGTTATCTCTAATGAGCTAAAATGCTAGCTCGGTTCGTTAGAAAAATGAAACGAGCCGAGTTTGTCACGAGTCAAGCGAGCTAACGAGTCACGAGCTTTCTGTCCACCCCTATTTATCAGTTATGAGTTATTGAAATAGTTCAGGTGTCCTGATCTCTCTATAAATACTGAGTCAAACATTCATGCAACATACACGAAAATAATGTGGTTTGCTACCTTCTTTTTACATACGCGTGTACCGATAAAACAGCAGAGCATGTCTCCGTAAACATAATCTTCGCTTCTTGCACCGAGAGAGGGTGAATAAAGTTTTTATGAAACTCTACGCGTGACGGCTCCATGTTCATCCAACATGGCCCCGTCTTGCTTTTTTCGGCTGCAGCGCGACGTCATGAACTTGTACTGCTCCATAGAATTCACGCTACAATTGTTGCGAACACTCTAGTTCAGAATACAATTTTGAATCATCAGGGGCGTTCCAAAATGTTTCTTATATTTGTGTAGTCTTTTAATTTACATGTCTAGCTAGATCGCATCAGATAATTCTACTATTTCTCCTGTTCAATGTGATGATTTATTTGTATAATAAATTAAATCTACAGCCACTGGTACTTTCAACACTATTTACTACTGGTGGTGTTGATTTAGTTAGCATCAGTAATTAATTCTCAGCTCATGTACGTCAAAAACAAGATGTAAGTAAGAAAGCAGAGTAAAGTACGCAAATGCATCAGCAATTAATCAATATATACTGTGTATATCAGGTATAAGTTCCGTTAATTAGCTGCTACACTGGTAGCAGGCTAGCTGCTGGCTGCTAATAAAGTTTGTGTGCACACAGATTGGACAAGTGACTGTCCAATCTTTGTGTTGCAACTGCTGGTGCCGCTATTAGTATTAACTTCACCATGCATCATCTTTGTGCCATGCTTAATTTCAGAAACAATTAAGAAATAAATAAACCCGTCGTTTTTGGCTGCTCTCTTTTCTGCCCACGAGATGATTAGACGACGAGTCACAATCACATTTATCTTTATATATATTTTCTTCATGGCACATTGGTTCAAGTTGAGCCAGCAGCTAGCTGCGAAGCTGTCACGCCCGGAGTTTTATCCCAAGCCTAAATCGTAAGAAGAAATTCGTAAATAACTCTTGGCTTAATTAACTCAGGAAAAATCCCTCTAAAAGGAATTAATTTAATTAAATCGTGGTTCCAAATCAATTAACTGGATTTAAACTCAAATTGCAGAAGTATAAAATTTGGCCAAACAAAATAATTTAAAATTCGGCAAAAGTGGGGTTTTTCTTTTTCCCTCCTTTTTCCTTTCTTTTTCCCTTCCTTCTCAAATTGGGCCGAAGTCCAATTTTCCTCCCTCTTTCTTTTTCCTTTTTCTTTTTCTTTTTCTCCTTCCCGGGCCGGCCCAGCCGAGCCGGCCCACTTCCCCTCAGCCGGCCCAGCCGACCGGCTCCGGCCTCCCGCCCCTCCCGCGCGCGCCTCCCCTCCGCCTGGGCCGTCGGCCCAGCTCGCTCGCGCGTCCGCGCCCGCGCTCGCCGCGAGTCTGCGCCGCCTCCCTCCTCTCTCTCGCGCCACTGACAGGTGGGGCCCACCTGTCAGCGACCGAAACCCCGTCTCCGCGCCAGCCCGCGCCCGCGCCGCGTCGCGCCAGCCGAGTCCGCCGCCGCCCCGAGTCCTCCGCCGCGCCGCCGCTGCAACCACCGCCGCAACCGCCGCCGCCGAGTTCGCCGCGTCGTCGACTCGGTCTCCACCGGCCGCTCCGCCCTCCTATAAAATCCTCGCGCCGCCGCCCCGCCGCCACTTTCCCCTCTCCGCCCGAAGCTCCCCTCCGTCGCCGTCAGCTGCCGATTTCCCCGTCGGCCGTTGGACGTCGCCGCCCACCCGCGTCACCACCTCCGCCTCGGCTTCGCCGACCTTCCGCCGGCCCTCGTCGCCACCGGTGGTCGCCGAGCGTCGTCGCCGCCCCTTCGTCCCTCCCGCCGCCGTGCCCGTCGTCTCGACGCCGTCGGCCGATCTCGTCACCGCGCGTCGCCAGCCGCCGCGCATCTGCGTCATCACCGCCGCCTCGCCCTCGCCGACGCGTTGCCTTCTTTGTCGCCGCCGGTGAGCGTTTCCCCTCTCCCTCTCCCGTTTCCTCCATCATCGCCTCCGAGCTCACCCCGCGCCGTCGTCGTCGGACTCCGCCAGTCGCCGGTGGCCCCTGCCAGACCGTCGCCCAGCTCCGCCGTTGTCACGCTGTCCTCGCGCCACCCGCGCCTTCCCGCATGGCCGCTTCCCGCGCCCGCCCGCCGTCGTCGTGCCGCTGTGCTGTCGTCGCCGTGCGCTGCGCTCGGTCGCACGCCACGCGCTGTCGTCAGGCGCCGGTCGTCGTCGTCGCGCCGTCGTCGCCGTCGCCGCCCGCTTGTCGCCGCCCGACGTCGTCGCCGACGCAGTCGTTGCTGCTCCGCCGCCGCTCAGCCGTCCTCTCCCTCCTCCGCTCTGCCCCGTCGCGGTCTCTGCCTCCTTCTCGCCGACGCCGTATGTCGCCCTTCGGTCGCCAAGCCCCGCTGCCGGCGTCCGTCACCGTCTTTCCCTCCCGCCGCTCGTCGCCGCTCCGAGCCGCGCCACCCCATCGCTGTCTCCGCCTCCTCCGCGCCGACTCGTCGTCGCCGTTCTCGTCACCACCTTCGCCATCGCAGCCGTCCCCGTCGCCTCGCGCCAGCGCTCGCCGACGCCGTCGTCGCCCTCCCGTCGCGCCGTCGTCGTCATCCTCCCCGAGCCGCTGCTATTCTCCCTTCAGCGTCGCCGCTCCTAGCGCCGACGCCAGCTCTCGCGTGGCCACCCACTGGGTCGCCGCCGTCCGCCGCATACCCGCCGGTCCGCGCCGCCGTCCGCCGGTCGCCGCCCGTCGCGCCGCGAGCCGCGAGCCGCGCGCTCTGCTCCCTTCCTCTCTGTTCCTCTCTCGCTGACAAGCGGGACCCACTCGTCAGTCGCCACCCCGCCAGCCCCTTCCTCTCTCTCCTCCCCGGGCCCGCGTGTCAGCCGCCCATTCCCCCTCTCTCCCACTGACAGGTGGTCCCCACCTGTCAGCCGTCAGCCTCCTCTCTCCTCGCTGACGTCAGCAGCCCCATTAATTGCGCAATAATTGATTTAGGACTTTTCTGTTTAGCTAAAAAACCCAGAAAACTTCTAAAATTCATAAGTAATCCATCTAGTCTCCGTTTAGGTCCATTCAAGTTTCATTAAATCCAGAGAAATGCCAATAATCCATTAAAAATAGTTTCTTTCTCTGTTTCAGTAGTTTTTTAGCCTGTTTTTCTTGTTTTGCCTTGTTTGTCGTAGGTTTTGACCCCGTCGCAGCGCCGTTCGTTCTCGAAGTCGTCGCCGAAGTTCCTCGTGGGTCTAAGCAAGGCAAGTGGCACCCTTCTTTGATCATATTGAACCTATGATTATAAAATCCCTCGCTTTTACATTCCAACATGCATTGTTTTATGCAAACCTATTTATTGTATTTATCTATTGGGCATTTACCAATATATCCGTTGATTCCCATTCATTATTATTGTCATCCCAGGGTTAATTTGACTAGACTTAGGGTTAGGCAATGCTTAGCCATGCTTAGTTCAACTAGCTCACCAATTATCGTTTAATTACTGTTACACTTTGATACACCTTTAATGGTTGTAATCATTAATAATCTCCCGATGTGGATTAATACAACTAAAATATTGCTTATGGTGGGCTGTGGGTGCATGGTTTTGAGAGTCGTGCCCATGGCAATTAAGGACCGGTTCTCAGGAAACCCTGAAGGTCTTACACGTACTAACCACAAGCCAGAATGGGCAACGGTGAGACTCGTAATCTAGCTTGTCCCTATTCGACGTACCCAGGCAAGGGTAGGCGTGATGGAGTATGGACGGGCAATCGTGGTGTAACGAAAGCTTCTCCTGCTTCCGGATCTACCAAGGCACAAGAGGGGACTGCCCGACTTGGTGTAAAGGAGGGGGTGAAACCTGAAGTGTGGTGCGATTGTCTGGGGAGGGTTAGGTGAAAGGTCTTATCATGGTTTCCGTACTGAGGTATCGTGGTGATACGTTGGGGCATGGTAACATGCTTGGCAGCCATGTCTTGTGGGTAAAGTTGTACACCTCTGCAGAGTAAAACTATTCGAATAGCCGTGCCCGCGGTTATTGGGCGAACTGACAGATTCACTGGGATTAGTTGAACCCCTTTAATAATTTTATTAATCTTGGAACTGGTTTGACCCTGCGCAATGTGGTGTAACGTTGGCAGTGGTTTGAGTCTGTCGCAACGTGGTTTAACGTTGGACAGAGGGTTGACCCTGTCGCTACGTGGTGTAACGTTTGACAGCGGTCTGGGCCTGTTGCAACGTGGTGTAACGTTGGACAGTGGATGATTATTTTAAATGTTTACTTTACTTTTATTTCAGTCTATTTTATCTACTGTTTTGCTAAATTACTGCAGTTTTTGTGCAAGTTAACCTTAGCCTATCCTTGTTACCCTATTGCATTCATTTTTTTCTCCCGCTCTTGGGTGTTACTTGTTGAGTACGGTGGTTTGTACTCAGCCTTGCTTACCTTTTTCCCCCACCAGAGCAAGTGCCAAAGCCTGTGTCAGAAGAATGTTGTTCCGAAGGTTGAAGTAAGGTTCAGTCCGCCGTCGAGAGTGCCTGTGGTGTGGAGCCGTCTTCACCAGCTGAAGCTGAAGATTAGATGGTTTAGTTTGTTTTCCTTTTCCGCTGCATTTCGATAGATAATTGTTTTTATTTGTTTTTAAGTCGTGGAACTGTGTATTAATTTGTCATAGTGTGTACTCGGGCTGATGCCTGGACCGAGATTTAATACATGCTATTGTTTAGAAATTTGGTGTAAATTTCTGGGCGTGACAAAAGCGCTGGTTGATCCCTTCCAAATTATAAGATGAGGTCAGGCGTACGAAGAGCAAAGTTTGACATATCACAAAAAAATTACAACCTTAATCGAACAAAATGAAAAAAAAATAATACACCCTTAGATTGTATCAGTGAGTGAATCTGGATTAAAAGGTCCAGATTTATCGGATAATTTATAATGCTGGAGACCGCATATACAATCAGGATGATGCTACTGCATTGTACATATTTTAAAAAAAATATAGGAATTGTGGATTAATAAGGACTTTCCCCTAATCTTGAATAGAAGACAATGTAGTCCATTCTTTTTCTTTTTCACTCTTGGGGCTAAGCTGCTTCTTGTGTTTTTAAACCAGTAAATGGTATGTGTTGTATAAAAAGTTTATAGAAAAAATTACTCTAACAATTTAAAGAAATCCATTTTCAAGTCTTAATAATTAATACTTAATTAAAAATACACTAATTTCATTTAATGTTTTATTAAAAAAAGTTCAGCTGTTGGAAAAGAAAAGAAAACACGTGGCAGTGATGTCGTGTGACGTGGCGGGTGGGCGCCCACAGCGGCAGTGAGAGAAGACCAAGATCTGAAGAGTCTTCCATCGAATGAATCTGATCCCCCAAAAATCAATCGATCCATCGAAATCCCAATTCCAGTAGCGAGGGAGGAGATCCATGGCGATCGTGTACGCGCTGGTGGCGCGTGGCACCGTGGTTCTGGCCGAGTTCTCCGCTGTCTCCGGCAACGCCGGCGCCGTCGCCCGCCGGATCCTCGAGAAGCTGCCGCCCGAGGCCGAGTCGCGCCTCTGCTTCGCGCAGGATCGCTACATCTTCCATGTCCTCCGCTCCCCCTCCCCCTCCCCCTTCCTCACCTTCCTCTGCATGGCCAACGACACCTTCGGAAGTATTTTCTTTCTTTTCTTTTCAGTTTCCATCTCATCTACTCCTGTTCGGGAGATTTGCAAAAATGGGTCGGTGTTTTGTAAATTTGACACTCGGAGTGCTGTGCTGTGCTACTTGCTTGCTTGCAGGACGGATTCCCTTTCTTTACCTCGAGGACATCCAAATGAGGTTCATCAAGAACTATGGCAGAATCGCCCATTCCGCCCTCGCCTATGCCATGAATGACGAGTTCTCCAGAGTCCTCCATCAGCAAATGGAGTTCTTCTCCAGCAACCCCAGCGCCGACACGCTCAACCGCCTCCGTGGGGAAGTCACCGAGGCAAAATTACTAACCTTTTTCTCTTTCATTCACACACTCTTTGCTCTTCTAACCACCACATACATACTCATCTTCCCCCCACAACCAACTTGTGCAGATACACACCGTCATGGTTGACAACATCGAGAAGATTCTTGACAGAGGTGAGCGCATCTCGCTTCTTGTTGACAAGACCTCCACCATGCAAGACAGTTCTTTTCATTTCCGCAAGCAGTCCAGGAGACTCAGGAGAGCTCTTTGGATGAAGAATGCCAAGCTTCTGTATGTCACCTTTCCTTCTTGCTCATTACTTATTACTCCTTCCGCTTCCATAATACTTGTCATCATATGAATAACTCTTAAAGTATTTGCTTTACAAGTATTGGGACTATATGTATAGATTAATCTTCAATGAAATCATATGTCTGTTAATATTTATATAAGTTCTTTTTTGTAGACCGTGTTCTTTGTCCTAAACAACAAGTATTATGGAACCGGAGGGAATACTAACTAGCCTTCAACCTGTGTAAACACACGCGCTATCAAATTTACAACATATACCTTTAATTCTAAGTTACAAAGAATAACATATTATATTTTATTTAGTGAAAAAGTTCTAGTGGTGGTTAGAACTGTCTGTATAGCATGATTAGGTCCTATACTCACAGTAGAGATACATTGAACACATAATAAAAATCTCAGTTTTTTTCCCTAGGAAATCTTACTGAATAGTAGTCCCTCCTTATACATAACATCTTCAATTTATATGTACCCTAACTTCCATCCAACTGGGAATTTGTTTGTTTTGACTAAAACCAATTGAAATAAGACATTTGATCTATTTTCTTATCAGAAAGAAATGATGCAACCATAATTAATGTCATCCCGTTATACTAATCCGAGGGACTGTGGTTCGGATTGCTAATAATGGGACAAGGTTGGTAGCTGTAACTAATGTTATGTAGTTAGATTCCATAAGGATATTTCTGTGAATCAATCTTGGCCACTGGTTATATCTATCATGTACATGGATGGTCAAGAACTCAAGATATTTTCTGTTTCTCCGATTAATGTGGAAATTTCTAGATTTCTTGATCAATTTGAGAATTTTAGCTATTTTTCCTTCTAAGAGTAACATGGGGGCTTATAGGAGAGCCTCCGATTAGTATATATAAATTACTATCTCACTTCCCTTCTTCACCACTCTCTGGCAGTCCCCATTAAAGTAATGGTCACAAGTTGCCCTGTAATGAGCAGTCCTGAATAATCTTACAATGCCTTGATAGATTGGTCCTTAGCCATGTTTATTTGTTATTCCTTTCTTTCCCCGCTAGTTATAGTTTACCAAATCCTGAAATTCAACATGATTATTTGCTAATCCAAGAGTTTTTTTGGTGCGGAACTTTACTAATACAAGATTATGAGATCATGTTCATTCTAGCATTGTGGGAGAGACATGTCGGGTTAGTGTAAATCACTCAGTGACAAATGTTGATGGGAATAAGTTGGTACATTATTGAGTTTGAGAACAAGGATTTCTGCTACTGTTTTTGCTGTGATTTGAAGGAATTTATGATCAACAGCGGTCAGCAGGCATAACGAACTACCAGTTGAATCTACAGAACTATAACTTTATTTGTTGCCATGCATATCTAACATCTTCTTCTTATCGCGGTGACATTATGATCCAATAATTTGCTTGACTGTATCTGAGATATTTCTTATCTTGTCTTGTTGCAGAGCTGTGTTGACTGCTGTTATAGTACTTCTACTTTATTTGATCATCGCTGCTTTCTGCGGAGGCCTTTCCCTTCCATCGTGTAGATCATGAATCACTCTACGGATTTTCCTCAATTGAAGTATCACACCATGTAACAACAATGCAAGCCATCGATGCCATGTTTCATATCTGTTCAGCTCCCAAAGCTACAAGTGATGTTTTGAGCAAATGATTTGCAGTTCAATTTTTGTTATCGGCAGAGTTGTGCCCCTACAAATTAATATGAAATGGTTTGTACAAAAATGGGATCTTCATGTACAGTATGTCGTTTGCTGTTTCTGGTACCTGAACAAGATTGTTGGATAAGATTTTTTTTTTCTGTACCATTGTGCTTGCACATGAATGGGATGTTTTGCCTGATGATGAACTAATCGAGGGGGCGTTTAGATTGAGAAAATTTTTGGGAGAAATGTCACGTCAAATGTTTGACCAGATATTAGAAGGGGTTTTCGGACACAAATGAAAAAACGAATTTCACGGTTAGCCTAGAAACCGCAAGACGAATCTTTTGAGTAGCACATGTTGGCTACCGTAGCACTTTATGGCTAATCATGGACTAATTAGGCTTAAAAGATTCGTCTTAAGATTTTTTTATAACAATGCAATTAGTTTTTTGGTTCATCTATGGTTAATGTTTTATTTAGATGTCAAAAATTCGATGGGATGTTTTTGGAAAAATATTTTGAGAACTAAACAAGACCTCATCTATGGTTAATGTTTTATTTAGATGTCAAAAATTCGATAGGATGTTTTTGAAAAAAATATTTTGAGAACTAAACAAGACCTAAGTTTATGCTGTGTCACTGGCAAGTGAGATTCTCTCATAAAAAGAAGGTCAGTGACCGACTTTACTGTTACTGACACGTGGACTTTGCTATGGGTTCATGTAAGTCAAGGGAGAGAATCTAGTATCAGTGATGTGCACTTTCCGTAACTAAAGCGAATGCCATGTAATATTGTCTAAGGGAATATAAGAGTACGTATGGTTTATGAGTAATGTTATCCCGCAAACTTAATATCGAACAAGGGAAATACTGCACATGTGAAGCGTTGCATTACATGGAGTGTGTGACTCCCGGGGATCAGATGCAGTGATGATGTTTTTGGTCTTTTAGTGGTAGTTTGGAATGGATTCCATATCTGATAGTTTCAGAATGCTCAAGCAACACAGAGCTGATATATTTTTGACTATAATACATACACACTAGTACTGTACTGGTTAACAGCAGTAGAGGGAGCTGGTAATTAATACATCGATCGATCAGGTAGAAAGCAATGGTGCTTGACGGATTTTAGTTAGCAGAGTGAGTGAGCAGTTAGAAAGGCTAATGGAAGGAAACAACTGCTCCAAATGGAATGGATTGAATGGAGCTAGCAAGCAACTTACTCTCAACACATCTTCTCCACAAACAAATTAAGAACTGAAACTGCTCATCATTTAATTATTGGACCGGCAAACAATTAGGTCAATGATAAAAAGGGATTATAATAAGCAGTTAGTGCTATGATGAAGCAAACAACTCCTCTGACGCATATATATGTAGAACTAAATAGCAGAGGGCATGCATGCCATGTATATATATATATACATATAGCAACCTACAGAGAGCCAGATACATAGACGAGCAGCAGAAGAGATATTGAGCAGAATTAAGTGAGGAGGCAGTGCAGCATGAGTGACACCATCTTCGTCGGCGAGCACGGCAAGGCCGCCGCCTCATCATACGACCATGGCGCTGGGCATAAGGCCAGCAGCAGCGACGTGCCGTTCCTGCTGCGCAGCGGCGGCGGCGGCGGCCTCCGGCGGTGCCTGGGGTTGATAGACTTGGTTCTGAGGGTGGCGGCCTTCGCTCCGACGCTGGCTGCTGCCATCTCCATCGGCACCTCCGACGAGAGGCTCTCCATCTTCACCAACTACTTCCAGTTTCGCGCCAGATTCGACGACTTCCCGGCTTTCTCGTACGCACGCATATAAATAAATACATACATACATACTTGTTGCACTTGCATGTATGCACCTGAGATAGATATATCGAATACCTACCTAAGCTGCTTATATATACGTATATACATGTTGGCGGGCGGCCGGGCTGCAGGTTCTTCATAGTGGCGAATGCGATCGCGGCGGGGTACATGGTGCTGTCGCTGCCCTTCTCCGCCGCCAGCTCCAAGGCCACCGCCGTCAAGCTCCTGCTGCTCATCTGTGACACGGTAGTTTACCACCTCACCTGACCTACCTCTAATTCTACTAGTAATGTAACTTCATCTGCATGCATAATTAAGAAGAATATATATATATATATATGCAGGTGATGATGGGGTTGGTGACGGCGGCTGCGTCGGCGGCGGCGGCGATGGTGTACGTGGCGCACGAGGGCAACCTGCGCGCCAACTGGGTGCCCATCTGCTTGCAGTTCCACGGCTTCTGCCAGCGCACCAGCGGCGCCGTCATCGCCTCCTTCCTCGCCGTCTTCGTCCTCATGATCCTCATCGTCATGGCCGCCTGCACCATGCGCCGCTCCTAGTTATATTAGTCCTATTCCTATATATATACCTACTATACTCCATCCATCCATCCATGAGTAGCCTGCCTGTCATCATTCTCCAAATGATCGATCGAGCTAGCTGCATGCAACCGGTTTGATTTCTCGATTGATTTTATTGCGTTTTTTCTTTCGATGTGATGCATGTACCCGCCCGCTGTTTAACGTTCAGTTCGTCTGTTCGTGTGCATCATGTATGTACGTACTTATATATTCTGCAATGTGCAACAAGCAAGCAAGCAGAAAAAAAAATCTCATGTTTTTTTTCCTTCTGATCGAGAGAGGTGGTGAAATGTAATTAGCTAGTGTGATCAATGGATTTGATTTGATGATTTAATTTCGCTGTGCAACTTGAGCGTCACGATATATCTCTTGTTTTTGATATAGAAGAATGAGCTTAATTAATCTCAGATGGCAAAATGGCTGACAAAAAAAAAAGGGTGGTATATATTTATTTGTGTACAAGATTTATATATGAAAAGGAAGATGCAGGCTAAGGCTAGGAGGTGGTGTTTTGTTGTTGCCTGGAGCGGTAGAAGGCCATGCCCCTGATGGCGTCGGGATCCATGGCGAAGCCGAGCAGGCGGTAGAAGCCCACCACGCGGGGCTCAGCGTAGAGCGCGATGTTGGAGACGCCCTTGGCGCGCAGCTCGCCGACGAGCCGCTCCATGACGGCGCGGCCGAGGCCCAGCCCCTGGCACGACGGCTCCACCACCACGTCCCACACCACCGCGTTGAAGACGCCGTCGCCAGCCGCGCGCGCGAACGCCACGGGCCGCCCCGCCTCCTCCAGCCACACCACCTCGCTGTGCTCCAGCGCGCGCCGCAGCCGCTCCTCCTGCCGCCGCGGGAACCCCACCCGCGCGAACACCTCGTTCAGCGCCCCCACGTCCAGCCCCGACGTGCTGCGCCGCACTGCGAACCCGCGCGCCGCCAGCTCCGAGTCCGACACCGACACCTCAACCTGCGCCACACACGACACCGCCGCCTTGCTCTTCTTCTTCTTGAAGCTGTCGGTGAAGACGGCGTTGCCGCCGCCACGGAGACGGAGAAGGGGGCGGGGGCGGGGGCGGGGCTGCAGCCGCGTCGTCAGCATGGCAGTGCCAACTCTGCTCTGCCCTCCTTTCCTTCTGCTGCTTGCTTATACAACAACATCATCGTCTCGATCGTCTCCATGATTATTTGGGTGGCCATGGATGGTTTGCTTATCTTATCTTATTCTTTTTCAACAAATTAACACTCTTATTACTCACAATAATTAGAGCACCAATGCACATATGAGCCAATTATGAGCGAAAATATCATTTTGTACGTACCAATCAATTTGCATTTTTCTCACTGACTAGTAGGAGTATTTCCTCAAGCCTATATCGTTATATTACCGTTTGTGAAAAAAAAAACATCTTCTCAACACAACAACTCAACATATACAGTGCCAGTGGGTTTCTTTATATTTTTTTGGTGCACATTTTAATATTTTAAAGGTGAAAAATAAATAAATAATGGTGCTAGTTTCCACTTTGAATTTCCCTTTATTTGATTGGGTTTTCAAATATAGTAATCCCTACTATCAAAAAAATATTTATCATTTATAACAAGATTTGGTCGAGCTACTAAATTTCAGCCATCGATAATTTCTTAAATGCTTAGTATAGCCATCGATAATTTTTTAAATGCTTGTATAACTATGAGACAAATAATATACACAGATTCTTCACGAAAAGTACTACTATAATATCATAAAATTGCTCTATTTTATAAATTTATTTTAGCACAAAATTAACTGTTGGAAATTTTAGAAATTAAGACCAAATTTGTTGAAAATGATAAATATTTTTGACCAAACGAGTATTAAATAATGCTGGTACTGTATATTTCAAGGGGATTTTGGGCCTAATTAAGCCCAGGTACGCCGCGGCCCACCTTGGGTATCGTCGTCTTCGTTCGCATCGTGGGTCGCCCTCCCCGTCGCCGCCGCCGCCGCCGCCGCCATGGCCGATTCCGCCGACGACGAGCCGCTTGTCCTCCTCGACCGCGCGTCTCGCGCCACCCGCGGAAAGAGGTGGGCTGCCCTCCCCTTGTTCTTTACCCTACCCGTTGCCTGCCTACAATACCTAACCTAAGGCGGCTGCCCTCGTTGCGCAGGATTACCAAGCTCCTCGAAGACGAGGCTGAGCAGGACGATGTTTTCTGGAATCAGGATGCGCTCAAGGAGGTTCTTTTCTCCCTCCCCTCTTGCACTCTGCTCCTCTTCTTTCCATTCCTCGATTTCTTTCCTTTAGTGGAGTAGGCTGGGGCCGGGAGGATTGGGGGGTTGAGAGAGATCTTATTTAGGCTTCCGTTGCTATAGAGTTCGTCATTTAGTCTTACCCTGATTTGAGCAAATGCTTAGTTGAGCAGGATGACAAATACGATTCCTGATCGTTTCTTCATATTTATTCTCAGGAAGAAAACGATGACAACTACGAGGAAGAGCAGGATGCTGGCGATGAATTCGACAGTGATTTTGGTGAAGACGTGAGTTCCCTCCTGACACTCCTCCTAATCTTTATATTAAATCTTTTTAGCTTTCACCGGTGTTCTGGGTCTTCTGTTTTCATCACTTAGTAAATACTGCACAAAGTTGTTTAATTTAATTTAACCCCTTTGGAGTCACCCAGGAGTCGGAACCTGATGATGATGAACCCGAAAAGGAAGTACGCGAGAGGTACACTTGTTGGTTGACACGCAAGTTACAATGTGGTCTGTATTAGTTCTACACTCATGACTCATGTCAAAACTGAAATCATGAAACAGATTACCTATCAAAAAGCGGCTAATATTCCCTGGGAAGACTATGAAAAAAACCAATGTCAAGAAGAAGAAGAAGGTGGTCCCAAAGCTAGAAGATGATTCCAAAACTGACAAGTCTTCAGATCAGCAAAGTCCATCGAAGCAAGCAGACGTTCCCGATGAATTGGAGACCGAGAAGACCATCAGGAAATCAACTAGAACATCTGTCATTGTGAGACAAGCTGAGAGGGAGGCAATACGTGCTGAGAAAGAAGCAACTATGAAGGTCCATATCCACACTGAATCCTTAACTTATTGTATCAAATGTTGTTATTAGTGTGTTGCGGCTGCTCATGCGCATAGACAAAAGAATCTTTGTGTTACTCATATTAGTTTGTCAATCCATGCAATTCTTTTTCCATTTTGAGAGTTTAATTTGCTCAACTCTCTTGTAAATGGCTCCAGCCTATTATTAAGAAGAAAAAGGAGGGAGAAGAAAAACGTATGACGCAAGAAGAGATGCTTTTGGAAGCAGCTGAAACAGGTTCGCTACTTCGAGAATGTAATTGGGCACCAGCTTTATCTGACGCTATTTGTTTAATATGCTTTTCTATATTTCCAGAGATCATCAACATCAGAAATCTTGAACGTGTCCTGGCAAGAGAGGAGGAGGTTAAGAAAAAAGCTGTTGTTCATAAAGCTGTTTATGAGGGTCCTACGATTCGATTTTGCTCAAGAGATGGTAATTTCTATGTCAGAGTATCATCAAGCATTTGTTTGCATCTGGAATGTGGATTTACCTGCTTCTTTTACATTATGAGAGCCCATACCTTAGTGTTTCCGATTGCTTATTATATCAGTGTTGTGCTGACTTAGGGGAATCACACTTGGAATTCATCAATGGGGCATTGTTTGGGTCTGAGCTTTGTACAACCTCAGCTCCTTGTAAGTGCAAGCTTTCATTGGCTATTCCTTGTTATTGCCTCTACCAGTAATCGTTAAATGTGAGCATGCATGACAGGCTGAGTTCATACTACTATAGATGCCATCCTATTCTCATGATAATATTTTTCATTACAGATCCAGAGAAACCTATTTGTGCTGTAACTGGACTTCCTGCCAAGTATGTTCTCTGAGCACACATTAACGGTGATTTATATTGGCCTTTGATGCTCCTTTTCTGTGAAGTGGAAATTGTTGTGTTCATTGCATTGATCCAACTAAAATTGTGCCCATATGAACCTTTTGTTTAACATGTCCACATAATTAGCAGAGTGTGTATCCTTAGACGTTGTGAAAAATGCTGTTTGCCACATCCTGATATTGCTTCTCATCTTGTTCTGGTGAACATAGCTACATTGTTTTTATTCAGTAATTTGAATTGATCCTACAGAAGCAGAGCGGACATAGATTGTTTGTTATTACCCTTTCTTTTGATCTAACCAACTGTAAAACTACGTTTTCAAAGTAACACATCTAACTGGTGCTGATATGATAATACTGGGGCATATTTGTAGTGTGATTTGATGTGTTTCAAAGTAGCACATCTGAATCCTGAAATAATACGTTCTATTGTTATTTTGGGATGATTTGTTTTTTGAGCAGATAAGCTTATTTTAGGTTTACTATCTTGTAGATACCGTGACCCAAAGACAGGGTTACCATATGCAACAATGGAAGCATTTAAAATCATCCGAGAAAGGTACTCTTCTATCTTCATTCATAGAATCATATGAAATTTTGGGCTATTTACTGCTCTATTGACTTGAAATTTTTCTTCTTATGTAAAAATGCACTTAATATATAAACATGCTAAGTTAGATTTGCTAACATTTTGTTCATGGATGCTTTGCAATCAGTTTCCTGAAAGAGGTCGACAAGAAGAGGCCCAATATGGCGAACATGGGAGAGCTGTTTGAATCAATAACAGGCGAATACTCCACGCCCAAGAAGAGAAGAATTGAAGCAAGATCACCAAGCATCTCAGCAGATCACAGGCACGAAGGACGCTTCCGACGAATACCTGCCCTTGATATGCTGGACGAGGACTGACCGGACATCTCTTCTGGCTAACTAGATACTTAGGGCCAGGGCCCTGTTTGGGGAAGCTTTAGATTCTGAGAAGCAGCTGCTTGGTAGCTACTTCTGAAAATCTGGATAAGCTACTAAAACTAGCTTCTCCAGCTTCTGGATTCATAGTCTATTTTCCATAATCTATAACTACTATAGATTCTTAGAATCTATGAACTGTTTAGGGTAGATTTTGATAGAAGCAACTTTTGAAAAGAGCTGCAGCTGAGAAAAGCTCTCCCAAACATGCCAGTATTAGTATGATGTTGATTCAGCATTTGTCAGTTTAGATTGTTTGATGCCTTTAGCTGCAAATATTCAGCAAACCAATCTGATCAACAGTTTACTGCACGACAATGTATTGTCTAGGCATATTTTACCATTCCACATTCTGAGAAACGCGCAGCAATACATGGTAAAATTGCTACAAATCAAACATCTTGAACATATTAGACGTACAATTATATGCAAGTGAAGGTGTGGGTGTTGATAGCCAACAGCAGCAAATTGTTATTATCATGTGTGTTCTTTATCCGTGTATCACACACTAACAGGATATAATTATGCAAAAAGAGGCCTTTGAATCCACATTAGCCAAAATTGCAACCACCAGTAACAAAATATAAAAATGCAGCTTCATCTTCTGTCAAAATTCGTCGCATGCAAAGAAATAATGTTTTTGCCTTAGCAGTATCTGAAGCCACTCACGTTGGCTAGAGCATGAAAATTTTGAAATTACAAGTCTATTTGCTGTGGAGAGCTGTGTCGTCTCGCCTGTCGTCCTGGTGTCTAGCTCTTCTAACTAGGCATCACGTTCCTGGATACACACTAATACACAAAGCACAATCTACCCTATGCCCCCTTGACTTTGCGTGACGGAGGTCGCCGGAATATGTTAATGAGATCATCAAGACCCTGTTCAAAAAACCAAAAGAAAAAAAAATAGTTGTAAACTGTACCGATAAACAAAGCTTCAGTGTTATTTTTGAAGACTTGAAATGGTCCATACCCGTGTAGTGATTACTAGGAAACTGAAAAGAATAATTAGATAGGAGCCAATCACGAGAAGGAACAGCAGATCAAAAGTAACACTTGCAACCTGTGAATTGATAAGTCAAAGAATGAATGAGGTAATTTCAACGTGGTGATATCTTACAGAGGTCGCTTTAAAATGAATTCTTTGTTAATGAAAAGGAATACCTTAGTGGAATATTATAATATAAATTTAGAAATCGCAAAGAAGGGCTTATGCTCTACACAATAAGCTTTGGACCATTCCGTTGTGAGATTTGGTTATACCTAAACGTGAACAAACGACACAAAACTACACGCTTACCTGATATACATTTAGAGTTGCCTTTGTTGCATCATAGAATGTGAACATGCCATCAAGAACATCGCTTTGAACATGCACATCAGCAGTGTGTTCAGACAGTTCCTGCAACACAGCATGCAATGTCATGGCTTGCAAGAAAACTAGCATGAACTAGGCAAACTTGACGCAATATTTAATAGAAGGCATACAGACCTTTTTTAGTGCTGCTATAAAGGGATCATTCTTCTGAAGAAAGGGTGCAACCCGTGGTGTCTGTGATAGAAGATCCAACCAGGACTGGATGTAGTGAGGATTGATGGCTAAACTGCTGTTCTCCGCGAAAACATCAATATTCCTTCCTTTCAGTCCATAGATGTGTCTCTGTAAAAGATTTCATAAGAACTGGTCAGTTTTAGTTCAGACCAGGCAAGAGGCAACGGGCCAACTTTATTACCACTCACTAATCATAGTAGGTATTTTGAAGCCATGATTCCCTTTGCTTATTACATTTAAAAATACAAACTAGCTACCGTGAACAGGAAAGCATTGTAACAGAGATATGCATGTAAAGCCGATGCACCATCTTAACCACGTGAAATTGACCATTGACATATTCCACAAAGCTATATGACGGAAATGTTTTATGTAAAGTGGCAAATCAGTTGAATATTTGTACCTTAGATGCATCCTACCACACTGACAATCAAACTGTTCTTTAATCACACTAAAAGCACTTACCGGGTTCAAGCAATACCAAATCTTAAAAAAAAGTCACTGACCAGCTTTGCAAGCTCTTACACAGCCAAAACCAGCCATAAAAAACAGTAAAATCATCTAAAAAACAATAATAAATATAAGTATGTAATACTGAAATAATCTGCATTCTCTAAAATTATTTCATCTGCATGTTATAGACTGACCCGAGAGGATATGTTAGGACAAATAAAGAAGATCACCAATGAACTAGTGCACAAAGCAAAATGACGAACTACAAGCAACTGGTTTAGCTTACCGCAAGACTTTCAGAAACTAATCTGACAGTTCTAATTACTGACTCAGCACCTGCTGATTCTCTGCAGTACAACAGAAATACAAGCAAAGTGTTAAGAAGAAATGTACAGATAAATTAACAAAGTAAAAGGAAGACATTAAGTGCTCTACCTATTGTCATATAGGCCACCAGTGCTTTCTAAAAATTCAGGAGGGGAGGACAATTCCGAAAGAGTTAGTGCAGTCACCCTAAATCTTGAGAATTGCTCATGTTCCCATGCAACCTAGAAATTTTGCAAGCAGATCACTTGGCAAGCTACAAATATAAGACTAAACACAATAGGACCCTTGAACAGGCAAAATAATACAGCTCCAAAATTACAGCTTCCAAAGTGGTAGGTAGTAAACAAGGAAACAAGGATATCATCTAGTAATATTATCAATTACCAGTTAATTCTTGATCATGCATTTTCGGTTCCATGTCATTCTACTATTCTAAAAGGAGCCGTTCACCAATCAGTACAACAATACCATTATGTCAGTTCAGTAAGTAAAGATATGTAAGGTTGCAAATGAGATTATTATCTTTTGGGTATATATCATAGCACAGTATGATGCATAAATGCAATAGTCATTCTAGTGATGGTCACGAAACATGCATTTTAGTAAAGTTCTACTGTTATGATGAAGAAGCTGAATGAGAGAAAATTGGACATAAGCATTTCATTACACAGTTCTCATGTCAAAAATTCTGTTTCTTTTGTATGCACCTCCACAAGATTTGCATGCATCATTCAGTTCCATTTGAGTAAAAGAAACTATGACCAACAGTCCAATTCTAGACTACATGACTAAGAGAGATCAATTAAAAGCAATATGTATCGTACTTAACATCATCAAAAGGACTCGTATGGAAGTTTGATAATACTTCTGGTCCATAGTCTTTACAGTGCTGTGCGTCCAACAGGGTCCAAGAGATAGACAAAAATGCAACACATTCCATCGAATGCAGTAAAATATCTAAGGATCATGTATTTTGTGGGTACCATGTCCATGTCCTGTTCTTAATGAGAATTAATGTCAACATATAATCTTTAAAAAAGTTAAAAGTGCATACCCTAGGATTTGAGACATTAATCTTCTTGTGCTTGATTCCAACTGAAACACCCATTTCTTTAGAGACATCAGAAAAGTCCTGAAAGACAGAATTCACAGGTGTAAAAATGGTTGTCCTTTACAACGACTAAATGTTATGCAATAACATGCTTGAAATGCTCAACATACTTCAAAGATTTGTTTAATATAAGGGTTTTCTGGTGGCTTTGATACATGCATCCAGAGTTCATTGTCCCAGGAACCAACACTGTTCAAGCAAATTGCATAGTCAATGGTCTCACGCACACGCTGATCAAAACCTCTAAGCCACTGCACAAAAATCCAAAATGGTACAGTCATGAGTTGATGCTACAAAGGAGTTATATATAAAAAAGAACTGGAGATATTAACTGACCTTGTTAGTTCCGTTGTAATTGTAGGGTCCACCAGATGTTAACCCAAAGAGAAGGTTGTACTTGCCTCTGGTCTTAGGACTTGAATATAGGCGTGAGAATAGTCTTGCGATCTCTAGAAGAGCCACAGCTCCACTCCCATTGCTGTCGCTTCCGACAGAAAGTGCCTGAGAAAATATGCATTATGCCAAATATCTAGAATAATATTAAAGAAGGCGCTAGAAACATTTTTCTTGATGACATACTGGTGCAGCACCAAAAGTATCATAGTTTGCAACAATGGCAATAGTTGGAAGCTGTTCAGTATCGCCCTCTCCTTTCAATCCAGGTAACCATCCCTGCAACTCAAAGTATTCGTCTCAGGTATGTTGGTATCTCACAAAAAAACAGTACTACTTTAGTAAATATCAGCTTGCTTCCAGCAAATAGCCACAGGACCATGATTCATCTAGTCATTTCCAAAAGATAAAAGGATCAAGAAATTCCTACAGCAAATTATAAAATAAAGAAAAAAACAATAATAACACTGAACCAAACTGTAAAAGTGTAAACCAATGTTATGAGGCTACCTGGATATTTGAAATGGTTGGAGATGGCACTTTTCTAGGTTCTGGTGTAGAGACGACAAGCTTGTAACTGCAAGTGCAGATAAAGAAAATCAAAAGAAGGCAATATGCACTGTAGTGTCATATTATACTGTTGAAGAAGTGCAAACTGCCAGACACAGGCTTGGTTTCTTATTTGTGTATTACCCTCCAGTTGTTGCCGAGGCTGGCTGACCTGAAGAGGCAATTTTACGTATATCTGATAGCAGGTTATCAAAATGGTCATCCTGGAAAGCGAAGTAGACTGGATACTGCACGTAGTAATGGAAGTAAGTTAGCTAACAGCATAGTACAGAATCTGTTGCTAAACAAAGACGGGGCAGGACATATATGGAGTAGAAAATAATGGATAGCATGAAAAAAAAAACCAGAAGAAATACTTCAAATGAAATTAATTTTCAGGGTGAGGGTGTGATGTCATGAATCAGTCAGACATAACTGACACCGTGTGCATAGTTGTAGCGTTGCAACCATCCTATAAGTTTTAGGATATGTTAATTACATGGAGCAGGTACTACTTCCAATATTGTCAATGACAATTGATTGATAGGGGAGTTTGATCGAAAAAATTGCCGGAAAGAAACTAAAACGGTATGCATTTACAAACCAACTTCGTAAAAAGTAATAGTTGCCAAGTAAATGAAGGAATATACAGCACAGGGTGACTGGGAAATATTCAATTGGTTACATCAATTAGAGAGAAACTTATGACTTACTGGCACTTCTTCATGCAAGAGCAACTTCTCCAGCTCGGCCAGAGAACTCTTCACTTGTCCCTTGCCCTCACTGTTGGCCGAGGCATCCTCATCGTTGAGCTTCTTAGGAAGCAAAATGAGCAAGCCTCCCAGGTGTTTTTTCTCCGCCAAGTACTCTGAGTACGCAATCGGGAAGCAGTTCATCAGTGACGCTAAATCAAGTCCATGCCCAAAAGAAGTAATTTTAGCTAACGGATCAGGGGAAAAAAATGAATTTTCTTTTCTTTGGGTGCAGAGATTGCTGATGCAAAATAAGAAGACGACACAATTGAATGACGAGCTGATCTAAGATAAAAACAAGTCCATGGGTTGAAGCATATCGTAGTAGATGAGTGGTAAAGGAGGAAGGATCCGTAAGCAGCGTAACAGTAAGCAAGAGGCTGGAGTCGTAGGAGAGGAGAATTGAGGAAAAGAAGCAAAATGCGGGAGCCGATCCAAGTAGCAATTAGTGGGAAGAGACGGATCGAAGGCGAGGCAGGGAGGAGAGCGTACCGCGGAGGAAGGCGAGCGGGAGATCGAGGAGAGGGGCGACGAGCGCGGAGCGGGAGAGGTCGGCGCCTGCGGGGAGAGGGAGCGCGGCGGCGTGGTGGTTGAGGGAGGCGGCGCGGGAGCCGAGCGGGGCGCCGGCGAGGTCGTACTGGATGAGGCGGTAGACGCCGACGGCGGCGGCGGCGTCGCCGAGCTCGACGCAGGCGAGGAGCACGAGGAGGACGGCGAGAGCGGAGGAGGCGGAGGCGAGCAGGTCGGCGGAGGGAGACGACGACATGGCCGCCTCCGACGAGACGAGGTGAGAATCAGATGCCGATCTAGTCTAGCCTAGTTCTGGTTCTACTTCTACTCCAGTAGACAGAAGAGTTAATTTAATTTCTTTCTTCTTCAGATGAGATTTTAATCTCTTTCTCTTCACAGGAACAAAAGATGGGCTTCCCTTCGAATTTTCTGGGCCTTTTGGGCTTCTTTTGCACAAATTCAGTCCCCCCCCCCCCCTCTCTCCTTTTCTTTTGCTTCGATTTCAAAATGATGCTGAGCTCAACTTTAGAAAAAAACCCATATACTTGAGCTTGATGAATAGTAATTATTTTTTTTATAATAATTAAGATAGCTATTTAAGGGTATAGAGTAGAATAAGAATTTATGCATGTACTTCCAATAGTAGTATAACCATGTACTCCCTCCGTTTCCAAAATATATGTATTTTTATGAGTAATTTTACATTAAAACTAATTTTAGTATCTCTCGGTACCTTCTCAAGGACTATAAAATTGATCATTTTTTATGATTCAAATTTTATACCAAAATATAAGCATCTATACACTTATATCCATGATTTCAATCAGTTGAATGATTCTACAGCCAATCAGATGTTTATAAATAGAATCTAACGTTTCAAAATTCTATTGAAGTACATGAACAAATTTTGTTTTAGAATTTTCCATAACATTTTGTTAAATGACTAACTTAACTATGAGTACTACAAAGTTGATAATTCACTTTATTAAATGTTAGCTTATACAAAAAATTTTGCAAAAATACACCGCCCATGATGTATAATGAGGGAAGAAATGGCCTAAGTTAGTGAAAAACAACTACAGGATGGTGAGAGAGATGAAGAAGTCATTCTCCTGGGGCCTGAGGTCTAATTGAAAATTGTCTAGAGTCCAATCTTATCTTGTCTGTCTCGGCCGCCGGCGGGCGTCGGCTCCCAGTCATACTCATGATCCCTCTGATCGATCTCCTCCTATTCTCTTGTCTTGTCTTGTGTTCAAGTGATTAATTCCTCCTCCGATCACTGTGCTTGCTGTTTGTTTTTCAAGGTTCAATCTTTGGTGGTCACATCATCTAATGTTATTGATCTGCAATTGCCTCCTCATGTTCACTATTCTTTCTAGAATTCTACTCCTTCCTGCAAGGCTGCAACCCTTGATTACTCTCGATAAAATAATTATTGCACTGTTTTGAGCTCAACCAAAATCGACTTCTGTCATCTTGTTATTGCTCCTTATCGATGGACAAGATGCAACCATATATGTAAGTGCAATCTTAGACTGACCTCACTCCACAAATCAAGGTACATAAGTAGGCTCACTGCATATCCTTTGTCATTTTTAAATCCAAAGCAGTGAAGTAGTACATATATATCTGGCCCGGCCCTTTTCCTTTCTTGGCTGAAATGAGAGTGAACCTTGATCCATCTTATGATCTTATCACAATTCACACATTGGATTGAAAATATTTGATCTTGTCGCATGCCAGCTTCTACTAACTAATTATACAGTGGAGTACTTTATTGATGGCCATGTATATCTTTGCAGTGCACCAAATTCAATTCGCTAGAGAATATATGACATATGGATGCTGAATACTAAGCTCATTCCTGCCTGACAATGAAATAGGTACACAGACTCTGCATGGTGGCACATCACATTGGACTAGTTACTTCTACGCTTCCGGCCAGCTGAATTATATGTATGCTGAAGACAAATCCTTCGTTCCAACCAAAACAACAAAGCCTTGAGAACATAAAACTCTACAAATTAAGTTCAACAATATAATGCCGTTTCCTAGCCTGATCTGGTGTACAAGAAAACCTGTAACCTGACCTACTACCAGTACTATCACTTGGTAGTTGCTCACTGAACTATTTAAGATCATGTTCGATCAAGCATTGGGTGATAAACTATTATTGAAAATTTGGGTGATAACTGTTTCCTCATTTATGAGTTTGGAATATACCAGTACAACAGCCTCAACCAAATATTAATGTACGTAATATTAAGAGTTTTGCTTCAAATCTGTACTGGACATCCCAGCTCAGCTCAAGCTTTTCTTGTTAGACAAATTCACCACTATATAATGATGCCCCTTCAGAAGATATCAGTAATGTTACCTGCAACCTCAAGAGCTATGTGTACTTAATGAGAACTTTGTATAAAAACTGCAAGTAACCAAGAAACAAAAGAACCAGAACCGCTAACATGGTTGTGTAAACCTATATGTGTGTGTGTGTATGCATATCTCTTTACAGAGATTAGTATTATCGCCAAAAGTCTTGAACAAATTTATTGAGAGAGAGAGAGATAAGAAATGTGGGGTAAAGAAGCACTATCTTCATTCATGAGGTTAATTAGTAGACCCTAGCTGCTTGGTTGGTATATAAAAACTTTACTCTGAAGCAGGTTAGCTAAATTGTTGGACTGGTCCAAACGGCTCTTAAAGTCGCAACGCTACTGCTACTGCTATATATGATGTTCCTGAGAGACTTGTGCTGCAGCAATCCACTATATATATATATACACTGCTAGTGCTAGTGCCAGTGCCAGTGCTAGCTTATGAGACTAGCAGTAGAAATGAGCCAGAGCAGGGAGTCGCCGGCAAGCTCGTGCGTTTCGTCGGAGGCAGAGGAGGTGGCTGCAATGGCGATGGTGGTGGCTGGGTGCCCCCAGTGCCTCATGTACGTGATGCTCGCCGTGTCCAAGGAAGAGATGAAGCAGCAGCCCAGATGCCCCAGATGCAACACCCCCGTGCTGCTGCACTTTCACAATCTAAACACAACCTAGCTGCTGCTGCTTCTGCTTCTTCTTCTTCCATCCAACCTTCCTTATGTAATCAACAACCAGTAAAAGAATTGCTCGATTCATGCATGCATGCATGTATGCCTCTTCCTCTTGTTTCTTCTTGTTGGATCATCTCATCTGTAAGCTGCTTGCTATTCAAAAGCTTATCCTTGAGCAAGGTATACAATGTGATTATATGATTATCGTGTACGTGATACTGTACACATTCAACCACAGGTTACTAAGCCTGACCAGGGGATATTGATCTTGTTATTGTACCTTGTGTTGGATACATAGATAGGTCATCAGTTTAACCTCAGTAATTAAATAAATCTATATGCTGCGATTGTGAGACAGTCCGTCCTTGCTCTTCAAGCTTCCGTCCGGCAACAGATAAGGATGTGACTAATCAACCTCTCTCCCATAACACAAAATGGACAGCTACCAAAGTACCCAACTTAATTTTAAGTCTTAACCACATGAATGAACGAAATACAAGAGCACAAGCAGCTCAGCTAGCACTCCGACTAGACCAATCCAATCCTGACCTGTATTGTTACTTGGAGTGAAGACTAACTAGTAATTAAGCCTGATGCTGACTCTGTTTTTCTGTCCTGTTACTTTTAATCACCTCTCTCTCTCTCAGCATATATATATTGATCTCATGTCACCTTAATTTGTTGTTGACTATGCGGGGCTAATTTTTAGTGCATGAATGTTACGTACCATGTGGCTTCACTGCCAAGCAGCATCGATAGTAATGTTCACCATCTTTTGCAATTAAACCTCTGCTCGTTTAGTTTGTACTGTGTCGGTGCTTTAAATTTAAGATATATATAGAGCACAAATGTGTAAAAACTTGGCGTATTGAAAGGTTTGTCTGCAATAAAAGAATGGGCCGCTTTATGTGCAGGCTAGCATTTACATACGCCCGATAAGCCCGTCATGCCTTTGGATCTTATGCTGGGCCATATTGAGTGAAAAGGAACGGTTTTGCAAAAACTCAGAGAATTAAACATACAAGCCTCCATAATTGGGAAATTTACCATACTTAAAAATGCAACTCAAAGTACCAAATTTCTTAGTTTAAAACTTTAACAGCTTGAGATATATAGTACTCAAAGGTACCAATTTTTTACACTGAAAAATGTGATACCATAAGATATCATTTTAAGGATAATAAAAAAAACTCTTCATAATTAATCCATGCATGAATTTAAGAACAAACAATGATGCTGCACATGAAATAACAAATAGTTCTACTACCAGAGATTTTCATTTTTCATAATTGTTACTGGAGTACTTCCAAAGTTCTAATCATCTTTGTTTGCTGTACTAACTTGTTCAAACAAGTGAAGCATAGCACGTGACAGATCTGTCGTCTGAGACAAATTAAAGATGCCGGTTTATCACTGAACATTTCTCCAAACAAATGTACTTTCTGTTTTCAGAGCCAGCAAAGGTTCATTGCTTGGATCCACAAGAGTGAAACTTTTGCTCAAAAACATGATTTCAAATATATGAAGCTAATATGCTTGCAAACAAACTATAGGGAGGTGACCAAGACAAGACAAACTGAACCAAACAGGCTACTTTTCAGTTTTCAGAGGTAAAGCCTAATAAAACGAGATGTCCAAAGACTGTTTGGATTTGATGATCCCTGAATGGGATGGCAGCCTTGTGTGAGTGCGACTCAACTTTTGCATTTAGTTTACTCACATTGACACTCCTTATAAAGTTTTTCTAGCCAAGTTATGTTTGATGCAAGAATACAAAGGTGAGATGTCAGTTTAAAAGACACCAAATTTACTGGATGATCTTTCTCGCAAAAAAAAAAGCAGCAAACTTAATTATCGGATGATCTAGGAAATACAGTGTGCTAGTTATGCACCATGTGCGAGGTTAGCTACTTTGGTACTTGTGCTAATACCTGATCAGAGAAGTATTTTAGGATTGTATTGTCTCAAGAACCAGCCATAGTTCAACAACTAACACATGTAGGATGTCTGTACTTCACATAAGAGACAAGCCTAGTTCATCATTTTAAACTACACGCTAAAGTTAGTTGATGTCTAGTCTCTTTTTAGTTGGAGATATATGTTATTTCAGTGAACATTGAATCACATCCAATCTGATAGGCACACCCCAAAAGTTTAATTTAGATGCAGTGTAACTTAATTATTTTTTTCACCTACAGACTTGGTGTGAAAAATAAGAATATCAGATACTTATTCAATATCAGAGTACCAGTTATGTACTTAGAACCCTTCCTATCTTACTATTGATACCATCTACAAAGATTTCAATTGGGCTGTGTTGGGTCTTGACTTGATCATAAACAACTAAAAACTGTCCAGAAACAACCTCTGTGAACGAATCCATTAGTTTAAGTTTAACAATACACCATGTTTTAATAGCAGGGAATCATGGGGAAATCAGGAATCTTGTTTATGCCTGTTGTCTGCTAGCTGGAGAGCTGAAAGAATATTTTCAGGTTAATACATTTGTGCTCTATATATATCTTTCTCCCCTCTTGTTTCAATCATTTGCGTTCTCATGGAGGGAGCTTGAGTTTGATGCTATTAAAATGCTAAGATTTTTTTTTCTCAGTTTTGGAGCATTTGTTTCGATTTAATGAGTCTGTTTGGGAGAGCTTGAGATTTTGTGAAGCAGTTAGCGAGACGTTAGTTTCTGGCTTTGAGTTTATTTTTCTGGACTACAACTGCAAATCTTAGAAGGTAAGTGCTATATATTTGGAAGAGCCTTTAACTTCTGGAGATCATGCATGTAAGAAGCTCCAGCTGCTACAAACTCTTCCAAAGATGGCCAATGTTGGATCAGATATATGCAAACACTAGTTGCTTCAATATTCAGATACCCTTATATACTGCAACTGTTGAACCGGCTCCTCTCTATTTTGTTCATCTCTGAAGACAAAAATCCAAGAATTGATTCGATTGGCTGTTACACATACTACACAGTAGGATTCTCGGCATGCAGCTTTTATCGTTTTCCTTTGATTTCTTCCCCATCCTTACATACATCTGACAAATTAAATGATAGAAAGGATTGACTAGACAATACATGAACACTGCTGCAAAATTTGAGCTTAATCTGCCCTGCATATATCATGGAATTAGTGGTTTATCTATGAACTCTTGGAATGGATACAGCTAATCTATTACTGGAACCTGTGATTTTGATCCCACAGCCACAGGTAATCTGAATATTGAAATCTAGTGACAGACAAGATCTCTCCCAACCTTTGAATGGAGATTATTGGTTAGCATGAGTGAGCAGTGGTCAGGGCATGTGCATTGTGGAGCCATGCATTGATGCATGCTTTGCATTATTGAGCCTGCACTATGGCCATTTGCCCTCTTGAAAATGAAAGCCAGACGAGGGTCCATTGTGCATTGTAGATGAAGCATAGGGAAGTACAACCTTGTGAAGTGCCTACTGTATTCTAATTTCTTGGCCTGGCCAGGATAACAACATGTACAGGTACAGCAGCTACGATGTCTGGTTCTCTTACCAATTACTATGCAGTTGAGCAAATGCTATTGTATTGCTAGCTAGCTGCATGTTCCACAACAGTGGTTCTGTTAGCAAGCAACATATAATTGTTGTGTAGTATGCGTGGTCCTTATGAAGCATTTTACCCTTCTGTAGCTCTGGATCAACTATTTACCTACCCTACAGATTTTTAAACCGAGCTCCTAAAGTGTTCGAGATATGATCGATCCCCAGGATTAGACTGCAGTAATACTGTTGTAAACAGTGTGGGTATAGGCCACAGGATCTGCAGTGAAGATGTTGGCAACTGCATCAGGCTTTGGCACTGACTGGTATATATATCGTAGAACGAAGAAAGCCGGGATCATAATTATCGTTAAGAATTTCTTTTTCACAATTTTAGTGTATATTTGGTGGTATCTCCCCAAGAACAGAAAAAAAGCTCATATTTGGTAGCATAGTTGAGTACTACCTCTGCTTTGATTTTTTTAAAAGATAATTAATACAAATCTTCAGTCTATCAAATTTACTGACAGTGTGACTGCATTGCGCATGTAGTGAATAGGCTAGTTGGCGCGCAATCACACTAGGATGCAGAATCTGTAGGAAGGAAACGAAAAAAATCTTATGTGTTCGCTGCAGCCATAATTCCTCAAAGGATTACTCAACCCTCAGCACCAACTTAGCAAGGAATACACAATGCATATGTCACAGGTTTCCTGCCTTGTATTGGATCCTTGATTTTCATGCCATAAGATGTGCCAGTGTTCAATGTGCCAAAGGATGAAAGAAGAAGCTGTAGAGGTGAACGCAATAAATTGAGTCTCATGTTTAGCTAGACCTGCATAAATGCTATAGAATTTTATAACCAATTTGGTTAGTTCAAAATTCATAAGAAATGAATCGTTTTTAAAGGGAAAATCTAAACAATATATTTACAAACGAAAAATAGTTTTTGAATAAAAATTTTCTATACGTGTTCTTCACGATCTAAAAATCAAAGCTGAAAATAAACTGCCACGAAAAAACCCCAAAATCAATTACAAATTTAAGTTTGAAAATTTAAAATTTTGGCTTATAAGCAGAAACATAAGTAAAAGATGACGTGGAATAGTTTGGGAATACTGTGGCTTATTTGTCTGATACTATGTTGACAGCCATGGCTGCACAGATATGCTGGAAACACACAGTGCCAAACAAAGCTGGAATGATCTGAGGAATTACCCTTGATCAGCTACTAAGGCTATACGTGTGACACGGTTTTTTTTTATTTCTGTAAGACTCAGAATGTTGTCCCCTTGATGATTTGTTAGTGTGGAAGTGCTCTGAAACCCATAAAAAACAGAGAAAAATTTAAAAAAGAAACAGCCTGCCTGAAACTGTACTATGATCCTTTATTAGTACTGATATCATTTAATTAGTTCTGTGCACCCGTATTGTTAATCAGAGATGACTGGCCGGTTGGGACTATTAATAAATTATATAATACATGAAGTTTGTGATTATATATTAATTGTGATGCAGCATGGAAGGTGAGAAGAACCTGAAAAATGGACACTACACTAGGAGCCTTCCGGTCAGGCAGAGCATACAAGTGCAGAGGAAGCAGAGCAAGTAGTTTATACTCAACCTCCTGAGCTTCCTGTGTCATGTGTGTAGGTCTATCTACTAGAGAAATTTTGTCATCCTTCACATGTTACCGAGACATAAAAAATTTTAGTGTAACTAAATTTTACACTAAAATTTTAATAACTCTTGATATCTACTTAAGAAAGATGAAATTACTCCTATTACCATTACATAATGGTAGGAGCAGTAGTTAGTTGTAGTGTCGATGGATGGATTCGAATTCGATTGAGAGAGCTGGAGTGGAGCCGCTTGTGTGTTGTCTTGGCTCCTGCAGTGATTAATTAGTTGCGGCAAGTATGTGTACACTTGCACATATGTGTGTGCTGGAGTCAGTCACCTATCCTTTATTCCATTTTGGACTTAAGCTGCAGCCTAGCACTACCACACAAATCACTGGCATATGCATGTGAAGATGAACCCCGATCCATAGATCTCTCCGTACCGTCTCCGTCCCGTAATAATTCTATTTTTAAGTTATTTGATACAATATTTTAATTCTTCGTCTTATTTAATTTTTTTATTAATAGATGATAAAATATGAATAGTTCTTTATGCGTGATTAGTTTTTTTAAAAGTTTTTTATAAATTTTTAAATAAGACAAATGTTCAACGTTGAATACGAAAAAACAGAAAATAAAGTTATTATGTGACGAAGTCAAGGGAAGATCACCGCTGCTTATTAGAGCATCTCAGTACTCCATCTATCTCATCCTTCATTTAAAAATAGAGGATAAATGATAAAAATTGAGCTCCAACAGAACATCCATCTTATTATTCTCTATTTTTACATGTCATCCATATTAGGAGATAGAAACTCCATATTTTGATGTTCTATTCATCCTTCAAAAGATATAAAAGATGTCATATATGGATGATCTGATAGAGTAAAAAGAGATATGAAAAATAAAACTATATTAAATGATCATTTAAATAAAGATATAAATGATTAAAATTTAGATAAGCTTCTTGGTCCAAGTGTTTTAAGCAGCTCTTGTGGTACTCCACTGTGTAGCTAACGCAGGGCTCCACGTTGATGGGAAAACAAGTTTAGCTACAATACACCACCCTGCATGGCATCTTCTTCCTAGTTAAGATTATTCTAGCTAGCTTCGATGTTTTCTTCAATGAATCCATGGCAGATAGCTCTCACTTTCTTATTTTATATTTCACCTATAATTTTCTTACATAGCGTGCTCTGGTCGGCCGGCATGCCCATGTACTCCAAAGAAACAAAGCTAAAGGTACCACTACTAAACTCTTATTGCTCGCTAACATTACTTATTAGATCATTTTTATCATGCTTAAGAAAACGTTAAGAAATATCACATTTTATAGTGTAAAATTTAGTAGCTTCAAATATTTTATACCTTGATGATATACTAATTTTGGTAACCAAAAATAATTTCTCAAGATAGTATATTTGCCATATTTGTTGTAGTATACTATTACTATTAATACAACTAGCTTAGATAATTTAATTTAAAAAAATTCTAAAAAATATCATTAACAAACATCTAAGTCTATGAAATGTCATTAACAAGTGAGAGTTCTAGGAAATGCCATAATACAAATGAATTTGTCTGAGAAATGTCATCGGCGTTGTGGTTCTGTCTATTTTTGTTGTTAAATACATTGTTCACGCTATAGAACTTAACGGAGAAAAGCTAACGGAACCCTAACAGCGATGACATTTCTTAGACAAATTCGTTTGTACAATGACATTTTACAGAACTAGCACTTATAGATGACATTTCTTAGAATTAAGTGTTTGTCAATAACATTTGTTAGATTTTCTCTTTATTTTTTTTAATCTAGTACATCGGTTATATTTATAATGTAATATCAACGGTTGGTAATAGATAATGTTATACCGATAATAAAACATAGAATTAACTATGAGATGTCTTCTGCCAACTGATACTGAAAGTATAATACTAGCTAGTAGCGGTACCGACAAAGAGCACCGTACGTAGTCAGTCGAGCTCCATTATTATTTCTCTGGCCTCCGCCCCATCGATCCATGCCATATATCGATCAGTAGTATGTACTGGGACTGGGATGGGAGGATCATCAGAAAGCCACAACCACAACTACAAGGACAAGCTATAGCTGTAGTATAAGGATGATGAAGAAGAAGACCATGAAGAAGCTTGGCCTCGCTTCTCTTCTCTTCAGCAGCAGCAGCAGCGGCACTAGTGCAGGTGGAGCGCCGTGTTCGTCTTCCTCCTGCTCCATGTCCTCCACGTCGTCGGCGTGGCAATGGCCGTCCTGCAAGCAGCCGAGGACGCTGTCCTTCAGGCAGCAGCAGATGCAGACGATGATGAAGACCATGAACTCCGCCTACTCCTCCGGCTGCTTCTCCAACTCCTCAGCTTCTCGAGACAGCCTCAGCTCGGCCACCTGTTCCGATGCCTCCGCCTCCGCCGACGCAGTCGGCCGTGCCCTGCGCTCCGACCGCCTCTTCTTCGACCCTGACGCCTCGGTGCTCAAACTCAACAAGAAGACGAAGAAGGCGTTCGGCGGGGCGACGGCGATGTCCATGGAGTCGTCGAACCCATACAGCGACTTCCGGGCGTCGATGGAGGCGATGGTGAGGAGCCACCACAGCCACGGCGGCGGGAAGCAGGTCGATGACTGGCGGTGGCTGGAGGAGATGCTGGGGTGGTACCTCCGGGCCAACGTCAAGAGCACACATGGCCTCATCGTCGCCGCCTTCATCGACCTGCTCGTATCTGTATCTGCGTCGTCTTCGTCTTCGTCCACGGCATAGCTAGGCCGATTATTCCTCCTCCCTCGACCTCGAGCAAGTACGAGTAGTTAATTAATTACTCCACTCCATTATTATTTAACAAACAATTTTGATTAACATCAATTAATTGGTTGCGCAAAACGAAATGCAATACAATACGCACACACCTTATTTCCCTTAATTAATTTGTGAATGTACGTACGTACGTATGTCTGTCTGTTTGTTAATTAATTTGTGAATTTACGTACGTACGTCTGTCTGTTTGTTTATGTTCTACCCTATCTCTACTGATATCCGAAGTAATCTAGACTGTTTATTTATTTTGATCTAATATATTAGATCTATTTATACTATCACAACAACCATTATAAGCAGTAGAATTTTTTTCTACTGGTAGTAGAACTTAAAATCGATGGTTCAGATTATTTATTATATCGATCATATATAATACTAATATTACTAGTAGAGTATTATAGTCGATCTCTTGTTTGTTTGTTAAATAGCCTCAGGCCGGCAATGGGCCATGCGTACGTGCGATGATACATGTAATGTACTAATATTATACTAGTATTATCAGTCACCGACCTCTTTCTGTGATCGATTTGCTACCGTACGTGCATGGCCAGTATATATATGTATGTGTGCACATGGAACATACATGCATGGTGTAATGGCAGACCTCTCCCAACCTTATATATCTTTTTACTTTTGCTTATGTTTATAAGTCAAAATTTAAATTTTTAGCCTTAAATATGGAGTTGATTTTAAGTTATTTTTTAGGCTTGACTTTTCATCACTAAAAACATATATATATATATATATATATATATATATATATATAAGTATTCATAAATTATTTTTTGTTTGTAAATATGTGACTTTCAATCAGCCCCGGGTATTTAGTTTCACACATCAGTACAATTTTGTTCACAATATAACACCATATATAGGAACTATAAAATGTGGCTTTTGCCACTAAACTGCGGTCCATATTACCCTTTGACTTTATTATCACTTCAATCAGTCTGGCTGTCTGGGCATGTCTCGTGCATCTTGAAAGGATAAAAAGTCTTTTACACCTCACCATAAAATATATAGCCATCCCAAACACTCTAACTTACTATATTTTAAGATTGGGGGAGTACTGTTTAATTCAAAATGACATCCATCAATCAGCACATACATTTTCTTACAACTGGTATATGCACATGTATATAGCTAGAAGAAAAAAAAATGTTTGAGAGTAAGAATGTAGCACTACCCTAAGTCGAATACAACATCGTCCTTAACTAAGACGCATTAATTCATGCATGCATGGATGATATAGATGTAGTGTAGGTGGGTCGACAGACTGAACGGCAGTAGTGACCAATTAATCATGTCTTAATTTGTTAGCATCTGAATAATGTACATAATGATGGGTTTGCACATGATGTACGAGAAGAGACAACATTAATTAACAACAGTCGTATGAGTAGTAGTGTGTTTTGGTGAGCCCAGCTACCTATAGATAGATTGATTGATAGCAGGCCAGGGGCGCCAGATATATATGTTGCCTGCTTAATTTGTTCTCTCTCTCTGGTATATATATGACAGCATGCATATATAGTACGTAGATGATATATACGTATCAAGTAGCTAGTTCCGAAGAGAGCGATGAAATGAATTTCATCTAGACGAAACTTTGTTTACACGATTTCCAATACAAATTATGTCCTACATATGTGTTGCTAATGAATTGAAACAACAAAAATGAAAAAAAAAACTGCATTGTATAAGCTATTCCAATCATCAATTAAATACTACAACATCTGGTTGCTTACCTTTTGAAGAAAGAGAGAAATTTTCTTTGGCGAATTAATAATCTAGTTATCAGCCAAACAAAAAATAAAAAAAATGGATGGGCATGTAAGTATGCAGGGTTAATTAATTAATCGTCATCTGCTGGAATCTTAATTGTTTCCTAATAATAATTAAGTGGATGCTCCTACTATAGTCTATATAGGAGGAAGGTGAAACAAGTGATCGAAATGAAGGATGGAAGGAAGGAGAGATCGATCAGTAGGAGACGTGGCAGGCGGTGGGGTGGAAGACGGGCGGCGGCGCGGAGGCGTTCCAGCGCTGGAGCCTGAGGGGGCAGTCGACGTTGATGGGCGGGCCGGGCAGGGCGAGCGCCAGGGCCTGGATCTCCGTGCGGGCGGCGAGCTTGACGTGGATGGAGAAGGTGCCCTCGGTGTCCTCCCGGCGGAAGGTGGCGGCGGCGACCCCGCCGAGGAGCTGGTGGTGTCCGTGGAAGGCCGGGGAGAGGCGGGTGGTGTTGGAGGCGGCGGGCTGGGCGAAGTCGGGGAGGCGGGCGTGGGCGACGCGCTGGTCCTGGTAGTAGGCGTCGGCGGCGATGGCGTGGTAGCGGAGGACGAGGCGGGCGTTGGGCCTGGCCAGGTCCACCCCCAGCGAGAGGTTGTAGCTGAGCGTCCAGCTCTTGAGCGCCAGCGAGAAGCTGCTCAGCTCCGCCTCCGCCGCCGTCGCGCGCAGCAGGTTCGGCCGGAACAGCAGGTACACCACGATGGCCACCGCCAGCACGCACACCACCACCGCCAGCACGCAGCTCAGCGCGCAGCACAGCGGGGACCGCCGGCACGGGTAGCACACCTCGCCGCCGGCGCCCATCGTATCTCCAATTCTCGATTGGATGGAATGGAAGCAGCTAGACTAGAATGGATCATGGATGGAGTAGTCGGTGCATGGCATGTCGACTTTTGGGGAGCCAGCGGACGATGCGCGCCTGCATCTGATCGATCTGCATGCGTTGAATTGGCAACCCCAATTAATTCTAGCTATCGAATCCATGCAGGCCCAAACTTAAGCCTTCATTCAGGCCCAATTAAGCATGCAACCAGCCGACCAGACTTTTCATTTCTTACTAGCTATATACACGGGACATACTATACAAGAGCATCTCCAATAGACAGCCTAAATCGAACTCTCCAAATAACTATTTAGCCACTCTATTTTATTTGGCAGATCAAATTCGAATTTTACTCCAACAGCCTCTCTATCGATCCATCATCTATATTGTAAGCCTATGACAGATGTATCCATCTGTCGGCCTCTTCTCTCTCCCTCTTCCTCATCTCTTCCTCCTCCTCTCCCAGATCCACGTCGCCCAAACAGAGACGGCAGCGGATGACGACGGTGGTCGACAGAGGACAGCACGAACGACGGCGACCACACTCGTGGTGGCAGGCGGCAGTCGCGCGATGACGCAGTCGGCGCGGACGGTGCTGATAGTCGCGGCGATAGCAAGGGGCGGTGGTCGCGGTCGACGGCGATAGTCACGGTGACGGCGCGGTGGTCGGCGACGCGGCGCACGCCGACGAGCTATGGGAGTAGTTCTTGGCCGTCGAGAGTAGTAGTACGTGGGGCCACTATTTGACAAGTCATTTGGGCTAGACAAAGGCTAGCCAAATTTGGCCAGCGAAGGAGCGTGTTTGGCCAGCCGGATGGCTTTTGACCATCCGGTTGGTCAGTCTATTGAAGCTCATTTTTTCTTTGAATAGCTAAATTTGGTTTGGAGAGGCTAATAGAGGGTCCATTAGAAATGGTAATACATGGTAATTTGTTCATCATTTTACAGGTTTCGGCTCAACATTTATAGCTCTATTTTTGTTGGTGTGACCGTCCGTCTACGTATTTGATCTGTATTTCTACCCAAAAATAAATCCTCATCGATGCATTCGAACAAACGGGGTAGCTGATAGTTGGTAGTGCAATGTCATGTCCAAATAATCTTCTTTTAAGTTTGCTTCTCTATTACTCTATCGATCCGCACCCACCAACTTTAATTCTAGCTTATTGCACAGTCCATCAAACCCAAAATTCTTACTAGTTAAAATATATCTTTTTCAAAAGACAAACAAGATAAGACAAACATCTTAAACAGAATCAAAATAAAGGGGTTAAACATATACAGTGAAACACCTGAGTATTGGTTTTAACAAGGCTCAATTTGTATTCGTCTATTTAGTACGTACTCTCCCTATTCCATCACCCTCAATTTTCTGTTTATGCTTATAAGCCAAATTTAAAATTTTTTAACCTCAAATTTAGAGTTGATTTTGAGTTTTTTTCACTAAAGTTTATTTGTCAGTTTTGACTTTTAGATTATTGAGAATACATATAAAGGATTTTATTTACAAATTAGGTTTTGTTTGCAAATATGCTGTTTGTTTTTTTCATAAAAAACTAAACAATCACTCTCCATATTTTTTTAATATTTTAGACAAGATTAAACTATTAGAGCTTTCACTATCAATAACTTCCTGAAGAGAAGACAAGAGTATTGCCTTTTATACGGATAGAGAGGAAGGTAGGGTTTAATTACATGAGGTGGGAGTTAGGGGTGGACAAAAATAAACCAGCTACTGAACACCGAACCGAACTGAAGTAGTGGTTTTTTCGATTATCAGTTGGATGTTCGGTTTTTGTTTTGATCTAGATCAGTCTTCCGCTCAGAGATCAGTTTATTCACTGCAAATTGAAGAAACCAAAGTCCTTGCATAGAATTTGGTTAGCCGCCTTGTCCCGAGGGATTAGCTTATGCATGAGCAAATTCATTAAGCATTGTGGGGTGGGAGCCATGCATGCGTGACATGGTTAGTAGGTGCAAGGCCCATCAACGCTTTGCTCCTTGCGCCATACATGTGTGAGGTCTCTCATGTTCGGTATAAACCGAATCCGAGAATTTTCTTTGGTTTTTTATATTTTGGTTTTACTTTTTTTCCCAGCTAATCCGGTTTCTATTTTACATAAATCGATCTTAACTTAAAAAAAAACCGAACCGAGCAAACATAAAGAATCGAATGCCCACCCCTAGTGGGAGTTAAGGCCCTCCTAAGCCTCAGAGCTAGGGGTTATTCTTGCAAGGGATGAAGCTCAGTTAAGTTTTAAAATATTTAGTTTGAAAATAATATTAAAACATGATGAAGATAGCACTTTCATAAAATATTTGATTTGAAACAGTACAATAAGAAATTTATATATAGAAAGTGTATTTCTTTTGCAAAAATCAAACCATTTAAGAGGCCAGAAAAAGAACCTTCTGATGTATTAATTGCTGCACTTCACATATATATATTCGCATTGCATGCATACATATGTAGACAAAAGAGTTTGCGAAGGCAAGGCCAGTGGGGATGAACTAGTACTAGTATAGTGCTTGCAAATAAAGAAGATAAGATGGGTGAACATCATGCATGTGTAGGTGTGTGGTGTTGCCCCCACTACTTTAGGTACGGTTCGAGCTGGGAATGGGATGGATGGACAATATATGCACGCAACGCAACGCGCGCTTGCAAGACTCCAGAAATGTCATTATGCACCTACAATGACGTCCCAACCTCCAACCATCTTCTCCTTCATTCTCCTGCATCATATCATCGTTTGCTACCTCCATCTCCACTCAACTGGATTAGGCCACTAGTTAGCTAGCTATTAGTGTATCATCCACAATTAAAGGGGCTAGCGCTATAGCTACCTGGTGACCAAAATTAATCTTTACTGAGTGCTGGCAGTGGCAGGTCACTAGCTAGCTAGTGCTCATGTACGTAATAAATTGTCATGCATGGATCGACGATTAGTATATCTGCTATCTAGATATCAGAGATAGTTTAATTAACGCAAATCAAATAGATAAAGAAAACATATATAGTGGGAATTTAACAATTAATTGTACGCGCGGAAAATCATTATAATATATCAGTTGATCTCCTTTGAAAAAGGTGAGAACATTCTTGGTTGAAATTTAATTAACTATATATCAGATCATTAATTGGTTACAATGTTGCAACTAGGTACATATATATGTACGACGCATGCATGTGCAATTACACAAGAGTATATTTCTACTTACAAGATTATTTTTTGTGTCCTTGTATATATATATACGAATTACTTACAGCTGGTACGTACAGTTAGTTAGTATAGACCACCTGCATCTAGCATGCAGCACATATATATAACAACCATATAAACATATATATAGTAGTAACAGAAAAAAGACAGACATGAGAATTAGATCCGAAAAAGCGAAAATTAACTCTTACTGTAAACACGTACACAGGCTTAATTACACTGCAAGAGTACTAGAGTGCTCGTCGATCAGTTGATGAGCTTCAGGAGGGGCGGGCCGGGCTGAATTAATTCGGAATAATCATCTTAATTATGCAGATAGATATATAGATGGATATAGAGAGAAATTAATTAAGGATCGATGATACTAATTCTTCATTAATTCGATGAAGATCAGATCAGATGTCGACGACGCAGGCGGCGGCTCGCTGGAACCTGAAGTAGCCGGCGCCGCCGCCGGAATTGGAGCCGTAGCTCCCCCGGCCGTCGTTGACGACGAGCAGGGCGGGGCACCTGACACGGAGGTGGTAGCTGCTGGTGATGAAGGCGCCGGCCTTGAAGCGGATCCAGCCGTCGACGCGGACGGTGACGAGCAGGTAGCCGGCGGTCTCGTCCTGGGTGATGGAGACGGCGAGGTTGGGCGGCAGCTGGACGTTGTTGCCGGAGAGGAAGGGGGACCAGACGGTGAGGTCCGGGTGGCCCTGGTACACCGGCGGGAGCGAGGTCGGGACGGTGATGCGGAGGCCCTTGTACTCGGCGTAGACGTCGGCGCGGTCGAAGTAGATGCCGACGCGCTCGTTGGAGTTGCGGGCGGCGAGGGTGGCCTGCATGGTGACGGCGAGGTTGGAGTAGTAGTAGCTGTTGGCGGCGCCACCGGTGGTGACGTTGAGGCAGACGACGGTGAGGTCGTTGAGGTAGAAGTGAGGCTTGGTGGGGCGGAGGACGAGCCAGACGATGAGGACGATGAGCAGCAGGAGGAGGATGATGGCGAAGATGACCGCGCAGCACCGGCGGTACAGCCGCTGCCGCTCGCACTCCTTGTGCTGCTCGCAGTGCTTGATCGACATTCCTTCTCTTCCAATTCCTACCTACTGTATCTACAATTTCTTCTTCCTGCTTCTTTCTTGATTGCTTCAGTTCCTTCCTTACTTAATTACTGCTTTCAATTCACCACCTGAGAGTCTCTAATCTTAAAAACAATGGAGACGTCGAGAGTGAGTGAGTGAGGAGGAGGAGAAGAAGATGAACAAGCAAGTGAAGTGAAGAGAAGAGAAGAGAAGATAGATAGAAGAGCTACTACTGCTATGGTTGGTGAGGTGTGGCTGGCACATCTATCGTTCGATCGACGGCTACATGTGGCTTCTTACTTTCTCTCTGTTAATTTGTGATTAATTTGCACACTCCAGGCTTCCAGTAATGTAACGTATATATTATTCTTACAAGACACTTACTGTATATGTTCAGAACGATTAATTTGACTGGATCGATCGATGCATCTAGCTAGCTTACTTGCTAACACTGTCGTGCATCGATCAGCTAGTACCAAGTTCTTCCGGCCGTGTGTTGCCAAATCACCCCGGCCTACCTATATGTCTGTATGTCTGCATTTTAAATGTGCCAAATTAAGCAAACAATTCAGTCTGGTCAGTAGTATTTGTTAGTTTTCAAGTGAAAGTAATTAGTACCAGTACTACATGCATATATATGAGCTACTACTTTCCTAGCTAGCTAGTGCACGGTACTATTTAGGAGAAGAGTGGTGAGGAGAAATTAATCAGTGGAATTACAAGTGTTGAGTGTGGCATTAGCAGCAGGGAGAGATGCATGACAAACAGAGAGCTAGCTGCTCTGCGTGGCGGCAGGTAGGGCGTCAAATTCAGACAAGTCCATTTCAACATCAACTTTTTTTTTGTTTCTGTTTTAATTTATTTTCTAAAAGAAAAAAAAGGGGGGACAGGACGATCGAGAAAAAGCTAGCTTGGATGATCGATATATATTAAATCCAGGTATATATATATATATATATATATATATACCACAGGTAAGTTTAGGTGAATTGAAGATAGGCTGATGACATCGTCTCACAATTTTGATCTAAATATTGTTTGCTCCAGTAACTGCACGTTTAGTTACATATGTATATATGTAGCATAGCATGGATCATCTCATCCCTCATCACCTCACATGCTCGTGTCGACTTTTCTGCCGGTCGGTCAATTAATAATCCATCGTCTCATTATGTAAAAAATAAATAGTCCATGCTATAGCATGATATATTATTGCTATCGAGCAACATATATGGATATGATGCATGCCTACTAAGGCCATGTTTAGATCCTTTAAAATAGCAAAAAATTACTATTTTAAAATTACTTTTTGGCAAAATAAATCTAAACACTAGGGTAGGAAACTAACAATTTTATATTTAGCATTTGGCAGTCTGGGCTAACAAATTTCGCCCAAAAGTGTATAGGGACGTAGACCACCCCTCACAAATACGCAACTTTTGCATGTCTCTAAACACCAACTCGTAAAAATGCAATGCTAAAACTTTTGCCATTTGTCATTTACCTTTCCAAATGCCTCTAAACAGGCCCTAAACCAAATGGAACTAGCAGATTAATTAATTCAAAATTTACTTAATAAGAAAGTTAAGCAAAAATAAGTAAAAGCAGAATGAAAATATGCATGATCTATATGTCCACCGATATGTGCATGCATGCATGATCGAACCACCACTTGTTTAATTTAATTTGAACCAATTTTACTATCTTTAAGAAGTACTGGGAGTAGGCATGAACTAATTAGGTAGAGCTTCACCTTACCTTTTAAAAAATCTTAAATAATACTTAAAAATCTTCAAAAATAGAAAAATTTAGCGTGCTATAAGATTTTGATATAAAAAATCTATTGAGTCATATAAATCGAAATTTAGAGATGATTTAATATGTTTTTGGACCCCGACTCACGGGGCAGCCCGTGAGTCACGACTCATTTTAGCAAATAGAGCAATTTTATCATCCTTGAGGAGGTACCATGAGGTACACTATTTTCTATGTAAAATTTAGCACCTTTTAGTACCTAATGTATCAAGAGATACCAAATTTTACATAAAAAACAGTGGTACCTCTTGGTACCTTCTCAAGGATAGAAAAAAGCTCTAGCAAATATATATATATATATATATATATATATATACATATATATAAAAGAGCAATTTTACCATCTTTAAGAGTTACTAAGAGTTACCACTATTTTCTATGTAAAATTTGATACCTCTTGTTACCTTAGATACTAAAAGATATAAAATTTTATATAGAAAAGAGTGGTACCTTTTTAAGGATGATATATATATATATAAATATATATATATATATATATATATATATATATATATTTGATCATGACAAGATGCAATTTTAGGCACAATATGTACAGTAGCTAGTGGATTGAGATAGATATATCATATATATAGTGGAGTGCTGTAGTGAGCGAGGGAATCTCCCTTGCTGGTCCACCCCAGCCCCAGGCACGCATCAACAACAGTACCTGTATTTATTAATGACACTAATTAACACACACATATATATAATCCTCTATTTACACAAGAATATACTACGTGCGTACTAGTGTACTACTGGCACACAGTGTCGAATTTAGGATTTTAGCTAAAGGTATACTCATTGAAAAATTATTATGTAAATTTGATAAATTTATTTTAGCAAAGCGGTAACAATAATAAAATTAACACATGATTATATATATGAATTAAGTAACCCATATTTCTATTCGGATAATTTTTTACCGGTTGCTGCCCCGAACTTCTTGCCAACCCACCTGCCAATTCGAACTTTTGAGCTGCCTTGCACAACAACACTATGCCTAACAGATTCAGAAATATATGGAAATTTTGTCTCAGTTTCTAGCATGTCCTTGTAGTTTGCGTATAAGTCTCTCTTTTTATTATTATTCCATCGTAAAAGATTTACATTATTAAATTACAAACAGTTTATATATCTTTACATGGTACGTACACGTTCTCCCTTAATTCTAAAATATAAGTTGTTCCAAAGTTTTTCAAGGAGAATAAAGAGAGATAAATTAAACATGATGGTTGTGGTTGACATGAGAAGGTAGACATCAGAAGTAATTGACGGATTGTTGTAATAAAGGTTTGTTTCCAAAAACGTTGGAGGATTGTCCAAGGATATAGCTAGCTAGATTTAGTGGTAACCCCGCAAATTCACACTCCAAAAAAAGATGAATTCAAATCTGCGGTTTGCACAGCTTTGGGTTTTTAACATACAGTTCCAGGGGAAAATGTTGTTTCCGAGGAAAACTTAAAATATATTACCGTACGAAAGAAGAGGAGCACCTTTCATTACAGATCAGCATATATAATCCTCCTTACTATTCTTATTAGAAAAAAAGTTAAAACGTACATCTAAGAATATAAAACGAGAAGAGCGAGTGCCTTTGTTACTTACTACTAGCACATATAATCCCCCCTAGTTATCTCTCTATGTTTATATATATAGGTGGTTGTCTCTGTCTGAAAAGGAAAAAAAAAGAAAAGAAAAAGGTGATATGTAAGTAGTTATCAGGTGAGGTGAGGTATATACTCCATCCAGGCCCAATTAAAGGTGACAGGCAAAGACAAAAAGCGAATAAAGGCAGCAGAAATGCGCAGACTCTCGTCGATCTGTCTACACACACACACTTGAATCTTTGGTTGAGAAGTTCAGCTAAGAACCAGTGCTCCCCCTCTCTCTCTCTCTCTCGCACACACACATATATATATTCATGGAAGAGCCCTTATTATTTCCCTTAACAATAGCTTGGGTTTAATTTTTCTCCCTAAAACCATGTATAACGGCTCCTTCAACTTTCAAACACAGGTTAAAGTACCTCCTTAATTAGCCTATCGGCTGCTAGCGTTGGTGACGATCATATATATCTATCTGGATCATCCAGGCCATCCATGATATGCTACACACCACTCTATCTTCTTACTTGTACGTAGACTTAACTTATTCAGATTTCCTCGTTTTCCGCATATACACATGTTGTCTAAACTATTAAACGGTGTATTTTTTATGAAAATTTTTAATAGAAAAGTTACTTTTAAAAATCATATTAATCTATATAATTTTTATAATTAATAATTAATTAATCATGCATGAACTAATATATTACTATGTTTTTCACGACGGATAACTAAACATTATCTCTTATTTGCCGAACGCGCCTTGATTTTACGGTTTTTTATCAAAGTTTATTTTCTAGCCTTGGTTTTAAATCACCAAAATATTTACATAATAATTTCATTTATTAATATATCATTTAGTTTTTTTATGAAACACCGAAGAATCTCCCTCTATTAAGCCCAATTAGGAGCTACTACCAACCTGCACTGTGACGTACGTCAGCTCCTACTACCGTACACGTGTTCAGCTAGCTACTATCCAGCTAGTCTTCTCAAATCTTCACGTTCATACGGCAACAAATTTTTTTCCAAAATTTGGACACCTAAATCAAGCATTAAATATGGAAAAAATCTTAAGACGAATCTTTTGTGCCTAATTAGCCTATGATTAGACATAAGTGCTACAGTAACCAACATGTGTTAATGACGGATTAATTAGGCTCAAAAGATTCGTCTCGTGGTTTCTAGGCTAGCCGTGAAATTCGTTTTTTTCATTCGTGTCCGAAAACCCCTTCCGACATCCGGTCAAATATTTGACGTGACACTTCTCCCAAAAATTTTCTCAATCTAAACACCACCTAACTCAAGGTACTATTTATTTATTTAGATTTCAAAAAAAGGTATGTAGTACTATTTATTTGTATAATTTGCCTACTAATCAATTTATTATTTCCTTCATTCTACGATATAAAACTTTCTGATCTTGCATAAATTCATATATGTGCTAATTAATCTAGATGTATATACAAAATATGTACATCCAGACAGACATAGAGAAAATCTTATAACATGGAACAGAGGGAGTATCGTTTATTTTCCTTCAAAAATTGCTATATCTTTATTTTTAATCAAGATCATAGAAAAATGAATCAAATTAGTTTCATTAAATTCATACTTGGAACATATTTGTGTAGTATATTAATTTTGTTTCACTAACACATAAAACACCAAATTAATTTTAATAAATCCACAATTGAATATATATATATATATATATATATATTAAAGTATATTAGTTTTTCTTAAAGATACTTCTATATTTATATAAACTTAGTGAAACTTAAAAATGTTTGATTTATGATTTAGAACAAACTAAAACTAACTTATAATATAAAATGGTGGAAGCGTGTGTTCGAAGCTTGCACCAACCGTCTATAACAAAAATCCCAGACCTTTGGTTGTAGGCGGTCATACCAATTTTTATGGGAGGTGTGTGTGTGTGTGTGTGTGTGTGTATATATATATATATATATATATATATATATATATATATATATATATATATGTCAGACAATTTTTATGGGAGGTGTTTTTTTTTTTCTGAAAAATGTTTAGAGAATTGGAGCTTATCGCTACTATCACAACTCACAAGCAGATCTTAATTTTAGGTTCCGTATATATGTAAAAATAAAAACTCACTAGCTATCATCTACTTACTGTAAAATAAAGATACTAGTTCTTTTTGAAGTACGTAGGGCTACGCACGCGCAGATTTAATTTGGATCGATTCCTTCCATGTACGCAACGGCCACGACGTACCATCGACGACTAGATCAATCCATCTATCTAATCTATCTCATCATTGACTTTGTCGCTCGATCGATCCTCTTGCATGCGCTGACCGTCTCTTCCTTAAATTTCCTATATCTCGATCTCCTTCCAGCTCTCTTTAATTCCAAGTTACATGTATACATGCATCATCCATCGATATGCATGATCGGGTTAATCCCTTCATTTTCGCGTTTTGAATTTGTTTCAAATTGAACTTCTTCGAATGTGCCAAGTTAATTAATAAATTATGACCATTTTCAACACATCAGGTGAACCTGTTCGTTGGTGGATTAACTAATTTAATATCGCGTATATATGTTGCTATATGTTTTCTTATTAAATTGGTTGAACATTAAGATATTTAATTTAGAATAAACCTAGAGTATCTTTGGAAGTATTATGGAATGGAGTGAGAGTATAAATAAGACTACCTATGTACAGCTATACATGCATGTCACAGTTGATCAAAATATATTACCGCTGACTATTGAAGCATATGGGATTATCTAATAAAAAATATTCAAAAGTTTTTTACGTACATGAAAATTAAACTTTTAGATACAACTATAAGATAATGATAGTGTAGTTATTACATTGTAACCACCCTTGTAACAAGTATATGAATTGTATATAAATATAAACAAAGGTGAGTAGCCTATATGTTTCCTACAGTTGGTAAGATATGTTTCCTACAGCCTTGCATGTATGAATCTCTATGCACATTGGACGATCAGAAATTGTAAGTTGCTTCTCATAAAAATTAAAAAGTGTCGCATGTTCTCTAGCAAAACCACTGAAACAAATGTCATCCTCCTCCTGCTTTCAGCCGCCTATATATATTGAAATGGATTATTTGCTTTATGCTTCAAACAAAATGTATTTTCCGAAAAAAGTTACTATATTTATTAAACCACTTGTTGTAACTTACTTTTTAAATTTATTCATAAAAAACTTAACTTATTTTTATAATTAAATTAATAATTCATGACAACAGTCCACTCAATATATAATCTAAATAAATGGCGTCTAAAACATTTCGAATATCTAGTAAAAACATTTTGAGTAATTAAGAAAAAGGACTGCGGGGTTTGACACCATCAAAACATGCCAAAGCACAATAAGGACGTACTACTACTAGTACTTTCCAATAATTTTTTTTATTTTCTAAATCTTTTTAATAAATAATTTTATTACTAAACCTCCAGGGAAAATATTTTCACCGTACGAACCTTTTGGCCACGCCACCAACATTGGCGTGGCAAAACGATTTGTCCCGCTGTCCCGCCGCTGACATTGGCATGGCAAGGCCATGCCACGCCAACCAGGCTGCGTGACAGCGTTTTTACCACGCCACCAACATTGGTGGGGCCAAAAGGTTTAGTTTTGAAAAAAAATTTACCCGGTGATTTAGTAATAAAATTACTCGCTAAAAAGGTTTATTTAATAAAAAATTTCACTTTCCATTCAATTCCAGTCAAACCCAGCAGCCTGCTGCTTGAATTCAGTCTTAACTGACTCTCCAATATGATCTCCATCAATCAGGCACCTCACATTTCTTATGTACATGTAGGAGTATATATACTCCGAGCTAGCTAACTTCAACAACCAATGTTATACTCCCTCCGATTTTATTTTATTTAACTCCGTAGAATTTTAGATATATATTTGATTATTTGTTTTATTTAAAAATTTAATACAAATATGCAAAATTATAAAGTATTTTAAATTTTCTTTGGTAACAAATCAAATCATAAAAATAATTAATAATTATATATTTTTTAACACGAATGGTGAAACGTAGACTAAAAACCAACAACAAAAAAACTAGAGGGTATTTCTTTTGGAATGCTCCTTTTCATATTCTACACAGTAGTTGTTCGCAGGGACTCAACTAGCTAGTGTAGTTTTCAAGATTTTAAATTTATTTTCTATGTTGGAGTGTAATTTTCAGTTTATATTTAGGTTTTGTTTGGCAGAGTTAGGTTATGAGAAGCACCTGGTGAGGATTTGGAAAACTACTTTTCCTAGCTTCTATTTCTAGTTTATTTTCTGAATTCGACAACTATATATTCTTATAATCTGAGTAATATTTGGAGCCTCAAACAGTCGAAGATTATGTAGGCCATGTTCGGCTAATGGTTACTTATCCGTATAAAAAACGTAATAATAGATTAGTACATGATTAATTAATTATTAATTATTAAAAATTATAAAATAGATTAATATGATTTTTAAAGCAACTTTCCTACATATTTTTTTCTTCAAAAAATATACCATTTAACCGTTCGGGAAGCGTGCACAAAAAACGAGAGAATCTATGGTTAGTAATGGGAGGAGAAGAACGTGGCCGTAATAAGCTGCAGTTGCTAAAAACTCCTCCAAACATAACCTTAAGCTTGCATGGGAGTATGGCTGCAACCCTAGCACCCCCTACTCCCATCTCTACACACACACACATATATATATATAAGCATACAAATTTGAACTAATTAAATATTACCGTAGTTTTTCAAGCATGTTTGCTCTTGACTACTACTTTTATTTCATATTATAAATCATTCTATGTTTGTTCTAAGTCAAACCTCAATACGTTTAACCTAGTTTATAAAAAATATTAATATCCACGACACTAAATTAGTTTCACTAAATACATCATTGAATATATTTTATACCACATTAATTTTGTATTAAAAATATTGCTATATTCTATATAGTCAAACCTGAAAATGTTAAGTTACACAAACTCAAAGTGACTTTATAATATGAAATTGAGGGAGTAGTCCAGAGCAAACATGCTTGGAAAACTGTGGTAATATTTAATTAATTGAAATTTGTATACTTTAATTTGCTAAAGGAAACATTCCAACATGATTACTGAAATCTCACCGCATATTAATTTCAAAGAAGCCCTTGAAATGGTACTAATATATTATGATGATTCTACACACAAAAAATCCTCATATAATTAGCTACCTGATAATAAATCAGCACATTTCTTTCGCATAGTCTGGGTTGAAATGAAAAATCGTAGAAAATAAAACCCCTCCATCCAAATCGATCAAAGCCTGTTAAGATATAAGACTTTAATAAAAGAATTATTCTACGTACTAGGATAAAAAAAATTACACAAAATCAATATTATTAGATTTGTTCAAAAAATACTTTCATCCAGTTGTGTTTTAATCATACAAATGATATATCGGTAAAACAATCGTTAGCTAAAGTGTTATCGCAATGAAATAAAATAGAGTGTATATATTTTTGGAATTAAGGAGGGAGAAATATAATAAGAAAATAGGTAATTTCATGGCTTGATCGTTGAGCTAGCATGCATATATCTCAGAGATGAATTAGGGAAGCTTCTTGATCGTGGAAAAAAGTGGTTATCTAGCTATAATAAATACATTGGCAGTAAAGTAGTAAAGGGACACTCATGCATATGTCTGACGACTTGGCCGTCTCACTCAACTCTTAGCTCAAATAATAGACAGCTGAGGAGAAAGTGGAGTGCACCGTACCAATGAAAGCAATCCACGTACGTACATATAAAGCAAGGACACATTCAGCAGCAGAGATGGATCGACTGAGCTGAGGTTAATTAATTTGACGTTGTCAAAGGCATTATATATATATATATATATACTTTATTTTATTGGTGATAGCTACTTTACTACTCAGTATGTAGCTCGCTTGATATATATTACTAGCTACTCTTATATATGTATATATATTGCAATATTGAATGGAGTGCGTTCATGCGACCTTAATTTTGTTGACTCGATCGAACCTAGCTAGCTTACTACATCTACATGTATGCATAGACGATATATACCAAATCAACGAGAGAAAAATTCAAGCAACCCTGCATTTAATATATAATTCCAATCCGATCGATGTGCAGCTATATATATATATATATATAGTGGGCTAGTACTTGCTTTCACCAATTAACCAGACGGAACCTTTCATCCATCAATTAAGCTAGCTAGCTAGAGACGACGACGACGAACACTAGCTAGCCGGCTCGATCATGGAGGAGCGATCTTCATCATCGTCGCAGCGTGGAGGCAGTCGGGAGATGCAGGGTCCACGCCCGGCGCCGCTCAAGGTCAGCAAGGACTCACACAAGATCAGGAAGCCGCAGCAGCTCCGGCAGCCGGTCATCATCTACACCATGTCGCCCAAGGTCGTCCACGCCAACCCCGCCGACTTCATGTCCGTCGTGCAGCGCCTCACCGGCGCCCCGCGCACCACGGCTCCCACGGCCACGCTCCCACTCTTCGCGCAGCCTCAGTCCAGCTCGTTCCCGTTCCAACTCCAAGATGCCTGGCCGCTCGAGGCCCAGCAGCAGCACTCGCCCGCCGCGCCCGCGCGTCTCGCCTCCATCGAGCAAGCGGCAGCACGGAGCTCCTCCGGCGGCGACCATGCAGTAGTAGGGCTGCCGCCGTTGCCGAGCATCCTGTCGCCGGTGCCGGGGTCCCTGCCAGCTATCCCAGCGAGCTTCTTCTCCCCGCCGGCCACGGCCAGTGCGTTGGGCGAGCTGATCAGCCCACCATTTCTTGGCGCTGCGCCGTCGCCGTCTCCAATGGGTGGCGCTGGCGCCTACTATTGGGATATCTTCAACAACATCAACATTATGCAGCATCAGCAGCAGCAATACCACCATCAAAACTAAACCAAATCCTGATCGATTAATTTCGTCGATCAATTCAGATGATTTGATGCGGTCGTCGATCGTCATTAATTACATTTGGTATATATGCATTTAATTTCTTAGTCTTAGCTACTTATATTAGGGTTTACCACACAAATCTGAAATTTTGGAATCCACATTTTTATAGATATATATAGGACATAAAAGGAGAAGATCAACTGTAACTGAATTATGCTAGCTAGCAGCTGCAAGGATAGGATAGGATTACCTAGCTTCATCGGCTGCACACCTGCCAATCGATTTTCTCCGCATATTATTGAACTTGCTCTCATTTTTCATTTGTTAAGGCACCCCATTTAATTTGGAGGTGGTGATATATTCATCAGCAAAACTATGTAATTTATATTCACTTCATTCTTTCTCGATGCATATAAACTACATGTATGTAAACCAATTATACTTTTTGATTATTTATGAGAAAGGTGCACGACAGATCACTAAACTTGTTCATGTGCATCATTTAGGTTCTCGTACTTTTAAAATACATATATAAATCCTTATAAAAATATGTCATCTAGATCCCAAACTACCATAAACCCTTTAAATTTCACGTGGCTCTAATGGATAAAAGGTTAACAGACATGCATATTTCATATGTGTATGTACTACTATGTATGCATGCATTGGCGATGGGTGAACGACGTACTCATTGCAATATTCACTTGGGCATGATCCATAATCCTGTAACGTGACGATAGTTTCAAAGAAAAGGCAACAAAAGTATGTGAGAAGCACAATAAATAAGAGCCGTGAACTGAGTGTAGCTTACCTAGCTCATAGGTTCCTTGCGGTAAAACCTACCCATCTAAACTTTGTCTGCAGCTTGGATCTACGGTTAATTATTATTTTGGTGCTAGGAGATATATCCATTAATAATGAATCGCAACTATCAATCTTAAGAAATTCTGGACTAGTCTCCTGGCAGTACTCAGAAAACGGGGTGTGCATAGTAGTGATACGCCCTACAGACAATTATAAATGTGATTACATCACATATCGTATTTATATTATAGAATAAAGTGTTATTTGATATGACTTGTTCATGAAACTCTTTATTTGATACATTGTTATTTCTAAATGATCCTAATTGTAATATAAGATCAAGTACAAATATTAATTAGTTGATAATCATATCTCATAGATGGTATTGAGATACTAAATAAATAATGTGGACACATGTTATTGGATAGACACACTTTTAAACACTAATATAGATATAAATGGGCTACCAGTTGGCCTTTAGTAACGTTGGTGTAGAATCTTTAAACCAAAAATTATCATGGTTCTCACAATATATATATAGAGGTTTATTTGGGATTGTCAAACCCTCCTCGGACAGTTATAAAGTAATATTCATGTTTATTAAAACATGTACAGTGATGTACGAATGATCAAGATGTGATTTGTCCCTTCTAGTTAATAGGAGGGATATCTTTGGGCCCTTGGATGTAATAGATGATGGAAGTGTATGTCCGTTATGATGGATGATTGACGAGTCAATTATAAGTTAAGTTATCTAATATAGTATCAAAAGAATGATTGAGCTATTAAGGACATATGTTCAAAGACAGAGGCTACCAAAAACTTTTATCTGATCCACGTTGAACCTAATCTAATACTACATATCCTGCCAGATTTTAATGGATACCGTGTGACCTCGGAAGTGTGCAGTGCCCACAGGCCTGCAGAGCCGTTGATGCGGGATTGGACGGTCTACACGACCACAGACGACCCAGTCGTACAGCGTTCTCTGAATTGTTCCTCCTTGTCATCCGACCTATCAATTACTAGTATCAACCTGTGAAACATCTCCCAGAAAGAAAAACTCATATCAACTTGCAAAAGTAAAGGAAAAGAAATCTTGTCCGGCGTCAGAAAATCACCTTATGATTTTTGTGTATTGTAATTATGTTTCAATTTTGTAACCCTCCGGTTTGGGAATTTTGGTTCAAGAACTTGCCTGAACGCCAAGGATTACAGTCCCTCGTGTCCTGCTAGTACTCTAGTAGGGATAAAAAGTCAAACAATATATTTATAAAAAAATAATTTATAAATAATTATTTTATATACGTATTCTTAGGGGTGGTATAGTTTTGACTGAAGGCCCTGGACCTGATGTATACCTAGTATGGTTCTTTCATAACATGATATGGAGCACATAATTATAACAGATCACACAATAATGATGTGATATGAAAAGGGTCAAGTGTTTTGTTGTAACTACTTGAACTTCCAATCTAGTACATGTGAAAAAAGAGACATGTAAACTCTGTTGGAAAATTACGAAATATGTTGTTGAATGCAATAAGTTCACTTTTCATCCCTCAAGTATACATCAAGTTTATGAGATGTCTCTAAACCTCAATACTAAAAATCTCCGCCACTAAATTATACAAAATCATGCAATTTTAGTCCTATGGCAGTATGCATTCCTGTTTTCACTGAAGTGGCATACTAGTCAGCACAAATAATTTTTAAAAGGTATGCAGAGCCCACATGTCAGGCTCCCTCTTCTTCTCTTCTTTTCTTCCAAACCCGGCGTCGGCACATAGCTCCGCCGCAATGTAGGGCTGCCATCGCCGGAGCATTCGTGGCCATAATCAAAACAAAACTTGATTAGTAAGTTAGATCATTACCAAGTGAAGGTAAGGTCTTTGGTACCGTCCGGTCAGTTGCTGGCAAACTTCATGATTAAACAGAGTATCACTACTAAACTAGGTGATTCAGAGATCACTTGCCGAACATGGCAGCTGAGAATTGAGACAGGAAAGTTTTAACGATGAGACTTTCTTAAACTTGAGCAGAGAACATTGGGTCACAGAAATGTACCTGGTTGATCAGTGCGCCAGTGAGCAGCAAACCCAGGTGAATCTTCCTCTCAGAATCGCGTGACGCCGACCACTCCTTCTGCACCAGGCTCAGTCAGCTTTCCTCCCCCCAGCCCGTCGCCCACCATCGATGCCCCACCTGCCAGCCACCGCCTCCCACCCCCCAGCTCGTCGGCCGCCACTACAGTCGCCATCTGCGCCCCAGCCCGCCAGCCGCTGACGCCCGCCCCTAGCTCGTCGACCATCTAGTCGCTCACGCCACCCGTTGGCCGTCGCCTCTTGCCCCCAGCCCATCGGCCGCCGCTACCACCCTCTAACCCACTGGCCGTTGAAGCCCGCCCCCAGACCGTCGCCCACCCAACCGCTCGCGCCCCACCCGTCGGCCACCGCCTCTCTCCCCCAGCCCATCGGCTGTCGCTACCGCCCGTGCTCCAGCTGCCAGCAAGGAAGAAGCATGGCAGAGAAGAGAGGTAGGGGAGAGAGAGATAGGATGAAACAAAAACCTGATATATGGACCCACCGTATATCACCTAAACAAAACCGATAAAAAAAACAAGTCAATCAAATTAAGGGGTACATATTTCTGGTTTCAGAGTGAAAAGGCACCTCAGACAGACTTAACGTTAAGTTGAAAGACCTCCAGTTATTCCTTGTTAAATTACATAAGGCATTCTGCTCTCAACTGGTTTGTGCTCTCAACTGGTTTGCACGCATTCTATTTCAATAGTTCATTGTTCTTTCCCACTCTAGCCTTTCCAAGCATTTGTTACATATGAATGATTCGTTTGCGCTATTTGTGTAAATTTACATACATGTAGTTTTCTGGACGATCAATGGCTTTGGGTTTGTGACTTTCGGTGACATGCAAGAAGGCCATGCATGGAAGAAGCCATTGAGGCAGGCTATGAATGGAAGGAATATTACTGTTTGAAAGGCCTGAAGTCTGTCTGGTCTGATTGACATCCGTAAACCTTGTATATACATGTATTGATCTCATGGTAAATAAACTTGTCATGGTTCTGTTGTTGAACCTGTTTTCAGTCACTGTTGGACAGATTGTTGACTTCATGCTGAATTGTCTGTCTTTAGCAATGGGAATATGGGCGCTTGATCCTCCAAATTAAAAAGTGAATGTGCACAGAATTTCTTCATTATTTAAAACCCGTTTTTAGATAGTCCAACCTTGAATATATATCTGTCATGAAATCTGGCCGATTCTCTTTTGGCACATTGTTTGTATTTAAATCTATTATCAAATTATTTAGGCGTGGACTAATCCGCCTCGTTTATTATTTGTAAAAGAGTTATTCAGCTGTTTTATCAACTGGATGTGATCTCTTTTCAACTCCTTTTCTACTGCTATATTGCTGGAACATTTGTAAGTTTAGGGCATCCTATTTTTGCTTTTGCCTATGCTTATAAGCCAAAATTTAAATTTTTAACCTTAAATTTAAAACTGATTTTTAGGTTTTTTAATCATATTTATATAATTATTTTTCATTTATAAATATGCAGTTGAAAAGGCCAAACAATAAGAGTGTTAATGTACGACCAAGATAATTAGTAGCATTGCCAGGAAATGTCTTAGCTCACAACAGATTCAGTTTCAGTACATAATAACATAAATCTGATGCGGCTTTTGGCAGTGCCGGCTGTATGATGTCTTGGCCTGGTCTTGGTCTTTTTAAGAGACCAAATCAAAGTTGATGGTGTGCTATCCAGTAGACTGAAAGATTCTGAAGCAAATAACTAAAGAATGGAGTAACACACACGTACAGGAGTAGAGGACAAGCCAAGTCCAATATATATAAATAAAATACCGTACTACAGTATATAACAGTATTCACTGTTGTATAAATACAAAATCCGAACTAAGGAGTTACCTGCAACAACTATAATCTTTCGCTCTACCAACTGATCAGCTAAGGTCAGCGAAATTGCCATTGATCAAAAGCAAACGATGGTCATCTATTGAAATGCACAACAGTGAATGCTATCAAATCGACAAGTGCATATATACGCATATACCTTCATTTGAAGGGAACCTAACGAAATTACATTTTGTGGAGTTGCTAAGAAAGCAACTACAAGTTAGCTCGTTTTACCAAAATGAAAAAAAAATATAACAAAGAGCAAGATAACCTTTTGTATGGTGCTCTATTGAGGTGATTTCTTCTGTATCTTAGCTCTAGAACGCCGACTGCCTCCCCTGCTGTTTGCCTGCTCAACAACATGCTCAACTAAGACCTGATGTTCATAACAGAAGATCATATGCGGTTCAGAACAATCCAAACCTATCATACTACGGTGGGCTACACATAAGAAACCCAATGTGTGGTTTCTACTATTGAAGTACCTCTACTGACCACTGAGTACAGTAACAAAAACTGACAAGTCTGTTATATGAATGAAAATTGCATATCATTCCTACCTGGGAATGCTGTAAGATGTCTTCAAGTTCAATGACAATCTCTGCGAAAACGGGCCGAACATCAGGATCTTCGTCCCAACATTGCTGAATCAGTTTTGACAATCTTGGGTGCACACTTGAGGGAATCTCCAAGCGAAATCCCTATTTTTAAGGAAGCAAGGAGTTATGAATGAGTCAATGTGGATTTCTGTTGAAAGAAACACAGGGTAGACAAAATAATTTGCAAGCTTGTCATTATTCATGTTCATTTTCTGTCTTCTTTTAATATCCTTGGAAGTGTGGTACTTGTTGAGTTATGATCCAAATCCCTAATAGAAAGGGCAACTTCGACGGAGCAAAGTGGAGGCCCGTCGCCAGGAGGCTTGGGCCACATTGGGTTGAAACGGACTCTACGGATTTTAGGGTTTCACCTTATATATACCTCTTGTAAGCCGTCATGTGGTGTTGTAACTCCATCTCGATATAGTGAAGATATTTGCTGGCTAGCGCCCGTGTTTTTTTCTCTCCTGCTTTAGGAGAGTTTTCCACGTTAAATCTTATGTCTTCTATGATTGATCTATTGTATTTATCATTTATTTGCCTATTGTTTTCTAACAGTACTTTGGTGGTGTTCGATCTTGTGATTTACATGGATATATAATGCACATCCCCTACAACTCAAAATATTTTGGAATTTCCTCGAATCTTTTGCATCGGATGACTTGGAGGTAGCACCAAAGGGAAAGAAAGCATTTTTTTCCTCGAGATGACTGGTATCAGTTACATACCTGCCTAACTCCTAGTGCAGCCTGTAAGGGTGTCATATTATCATATGGGACCTAAGAATTAAGATTGCAGCATTACTGTTAATAATCACAATATGGTATATTCAAAAAAGAATTAAGCTCAAGCAGAATGTACAACAGGGCCAACCTTCGAAGTTACCAGCTCCCACAGAACAATAGCAAAGCTGAACACATCTGCTTTGTGATCATAAGGTTTATGGTTAATGATCTGTCAAGACAAGCAGCAACTATGAGCTTCTCACCCAAAAGAATGAAAAAAAATCTTGCTTCCAAACCGCAGCCAGAACTTCTCTTAACACAAAGATAATTTCAAACTGGTACACAATGCATCCATCTTTTCCACCATCAATCAGTTAGGCAATTACGCTCACATAACAGGTTAAAAAAGTTGCAAAGGCATCTTAGACGCCAAGGGACACTGTTTGACCCAATATCTCTCAGAACTGATACCATAATAATATTTCAGTGATGCTGCGTAGGGAACTTAAGAAGTGCAACTTGAACCCTCACATTATTGCTGGGTGGTTCATCACTCTCTTAATTAACAAAAGTTGGAGATTCTCCATTTTGGTCTGTATGTCATTGCCCACTCCTCATTTGTCTAATACTACCTGATTGGTGCTTCTAGACTCAAATCTTCTTCAGTGTGGAGTCACCTAATAACGTATCTCACACGAAGCAGCATTTTAAAACCTTAGGCTACATTAAACTCGTAAATTGGTTACACAAAATCTCAACACCAAGTGACTCCTAAAAGCAACGCATAGTTAAGTGAGGAGGAGGCATGCTTCATTCCAGAAAAACCTGAACCAAGGAGCCCATGCTTCATAAGAGCAAATAAAGCACCACTCAAAAGTCAAAAGCAAAAGGCTGACTGGTAATGTAGATAACAACGAAAACTAGGAAAGTTGAGAAACACCGAAGCTTCCTAAAAGTTCTTTTTTATTTGGGAAAAAATAGCATGAGTCTCAAAGGGCAAAAATTAAAAGGTCAATCGTACCTCGGGCGCCATCCATCTGTAGGTTCCAGTTTCAGCAGTCATTTGTCCCACCTGATTTCCTTGTCGAGCCACACCAAAGTCTGCAATCTTTACTACCTATTTCCAGAAGCACATTTAGGAGATTAGGCCATTTTTATTAAAGACTCGGTATTATATCTGGTTTTGCTAACCTGCAGACATGCAAATTCAGGAAAAAAAAAAGGATTTTTTAAAGACAATGACAAACAACAAGGAATATTTGAAGTCAAGTTTTTAAGCAATTCAACGTGTACTTTATAAATGAATTTAATGTGTGTATATTAGTGAAACTAATAAAGATTTCTTGGAGATTTAAAACCCTGTAGAAAATGCTCTTCAGGCCATCACTAGTTTGTAAGATGTGGATTGCACATCTTTACATATTTCAAAGAAAATCAAATGACTGAAACGGAAAACATACATGATGCTGTAAGATCGACAACCATGATATATTTTCTAAATCTCACTACCATGTATTAGAAAGGCAAAAGGAAACAAGAACCGAGAAGAACATTAAACATACATACTTGATGATAACCTATGAGCAGGTTTGCAGTCTTCAGATCTCTATGAATGATGTTATTCTGATGCAGATAATCCATCCCCTTTGAAATACTGATAGCAATCCTTAAAACCGTAAGAGGGTCCAAAACATTCTTTTGCTTATGGAGGAATTCGTATAGATTCCCTCCAGGCATGTATTCTGAAAGAAATAGAACCAACCATAAGACAACAGGTGATTTCAGTAAGCCAGAAAAAACATGAAGATTTATTCAAATACTGAATGCAATTATGCAAGTCTAACACCAAAGCAACCTGCCTGCATACCGATAGAACTAAAACTGCATGGATATGCTAACAAACAGCACCCATATTTCAGAAAGACTCAACGAGAGCATAGAAAAGGAAATTAAAAACACACACACAGTAGGTTTAATAAATTAAAAATGCCAACAATGATTAGTTGATCTATACGATGCATAATAGACTATACACCATTTTCTTGATAGTATCAACACCTCAAAATTATATAGCCTACCTGAAGAACCTCAGATAGATGACCACTTATGTTTACATTAATAACTAACACTAGTTTGTGTTTCAAGCCTGCGGGTGTGCGCAGACATGACAACAACAGCATTGTTTATGCAGGTCCATACCATGTAATCAAATATAAAAAGAAATAAATGCTACCTGTTACAATGCAATACTTTGGAGGCCTTGTGCATGCCCCATAAAATTGAAGAATATTTTCGTGATTAACACTCCTGGAGGAAAATATCTTGAATAAGTCAGAGTAAAATGAAACCCACAAATTTCAGCAGTTTATAGAAAACTTGCCTAAGAATAAGTATTTCCTGCAAGAACTCAACTTCTGACGGATTGTTGTAAGGAGAAGTTCTGAGAATCTTTACAGCAACATCAACACCATTGTAAGTTCCTCGAAATCTGTTAAACAGAGCACAGATGAGACTGGATTGAAAATTACTCTTGCATGGTTTTGTCTACCAGAGCCAAAACTAGGTTAATAGTATCCATGATAATTTTTCAATTTGCTTCTTGGCAATATATCACGGCATTTCCTGGTCAATGGAATCCAGCAACATATTACGGTTCTGTAGAGGATACAGGGTGTCACCAGAGAGGTGCGAATAATGGAAACTTGTAGTAAATTAATCCTATGGTAAATGGTGATCATGCTATAATGTTAGCAGTTTTTTTTTTAGTTCTTTTTTCCTTCTTCTTTTACTGTTTGTGTTTTGCAGTTTGGCTGTTTCCCTTCCCCTGTTCCCTCCTTCCCCTGTACTCTGTCATTCTGTTTTGTTGGGCTTTATTCCTCTTAATACAAAAATACATGAGTCTGGCGCGTATTCCAGAAAAAAAAAATGTTAGCAGATTTCAAGTGCCAAATAGTTCTTACAAATCAGCAGAAGATCCAGTCGCAATCTTTTCCCCCGTTGTTAGCAAGTTCCAGTCAATTTCAGAATCTCCAACCTGCTGTTGTAGCTCAAGTATTTTCTCAGAGGCGGAAGAATCTGTTGAATTAGATGATGATGCCTACATATTGCACGGAATAATGTAGCTCTGTTAGGAAATGTTGGGTATTTCATTCTGGATGAAACTAGAGTATTGCACTGCATGTACAAAGAACAGGTGAGACACAAGAAAGAATCATGTGGATGGCTTGTGGTGACTGGAAAGTCTGAAACTGACAGGAATTCCAAGTGCATCATACATTTTTGCGCGATAATTCCTCCTTAATCTTGATGATCAAATCATCTGTGTCCTGCATGTAAAGTAGGAAAAAATAAGTGCGCATGCAACCCTTGCGTATACAAGACAAAGTAATTAAAGATGTGTGTGAGTGAAATAAATTGAGAAATAGTTAAGATGTAGAAACAGGGCATGGTTACAGTTTACCTCTGTGTGCCAGCCATCAACAACAAAAACGTCCAAACAAAAGCCATCAGTTGTTGAGTAAACATGGGCTTCGCGAATATTCAATCCAACCTCGGAGAGCAATGCAGTTAGCTGTTGAAGGATTATGGATGAAGGTAATGCAAGGTATACATACATGCATACAAAGGACGATAGTAAGAGAGAAGGTTGGCATTACCCTGCTAAGAAGCTTGGGCTTGTCGAGGGAAGAGAAAATAATCTCATGAAGAAGTTTAGTTTTTTGATCCCTGTAAGGAAGTGGAGTGAAACAAGGTAGTGTAGGGCGATTGAATCGATCATAAATAGAGCAGAAAGAAAGAAGAGAGAGAGAGAGAGAGAGAGAGAGAGAGAGAGAGAGTACCTAGAGGAGATGGAGATGGAGCCCCCAAGAGGCTTTGACTTAGTTCTTCTGTCCAAGCTGAGGGTGTGGCATGGTGGGGCGGCGGCGGAATCAGGAACGCACTGGCCGGTGATGAGTATTAATTGAATGAGTGAGCGAGAGTGAAAGAGGAAGAAGGAAGAGGAAGGACCTTGTGGAAGCGGGCGTGGAAGACGGGGCGGTTTTGCGGGTGGGCGCAGCGGGAGAGGATGGTCCAGTGGAGGAGGAGGTCGTCGGGGCGGTGGACGCCGAGGTCGAAGAGGTATCTGTCGGGGAGGCGCGCCAGGTGAGGGAGGAACGCCGACGCCTCCTCCGGGAACTCCTCCTCCCTGTACGTCTGCACCATGCGCTCGTACAGCTTCATCTTCATCTCCTCGGGGTCCTTCTCCTTCACCTGCACCTCCCCCGCCCACCACCTCGAGCTCCAGCTCTCCCCCATGCCTTCCCCCGCACTCACCTACACCAAGACGACGAGGCCAAACAAATAAATACCCAAAGCCAAATTTGAACCCAGTTTAGTTCCATTTCACTTCATTTTGAGAATATTGCTCTTCTTCTTCTTCTTATCCAGAGCAGATATTGTAACGCCTCGCCTGACGACTTTTTTGCTTTCTGACTCCCACCGCAGTTTCTTTTCTTTTCCATAGAAGAAAAACAAAGCTGACTCACCCGTGACGTATGTACCTCCCCATTTTTAATACTCCACTTCCTCTCTACTTTACCCCCCAAACAAATTATATATTCAACAATGAAACTTGCCAACGTTTCTTCTCCCTCTAACGCCATGTTTTTATATGGAGACAAGTCCACGTTTCACTATCAACTATGCCCTGTTTATAAGCTGATTTTTACATTAATCGGTATAATCCTAAACAAACAAAAAAAACTTTTATAAGGCTTTGTAAAGCCAGAAGCTACTCATACACGGTTAAGCCAAAAGTTGGGTCTAAGTTTTTTCTTTTTTGGCTTATTTCAAATAAAGGTAGCACCCTATCAATAAATTTAAAACTTTTAAAAATTATTACATATTATCCTAATTAGTTATATAAAATTTATTAGATATATGATGGGAGAGAACGAGGAAATGTAAACATTTGGACCATGGACCAGACTTAAATGGTTTCAAATAGTTAAGGACCAAAATTAACCGATGGCATAGCTTAATGGCTAAATTACCAAATAATTTTCTGATCGCTACTAACGGCATAAATAAATGAATTTAAAACCAGTGTAAACAAATTTCACTAGAGTTTAATTAATTAAGCGGCATTGCTATGAGCAGAGGAAGATACAAGAGCGTACGGAGGAAATTAGGATGAAATGCTACAGTATAATTCGCGAACGTAGAGTATCTAGGCATTTTTTTTTGTTAATTATCTATTTGTGATCTATCTTTTTAACTTTAAGACTTTATAGGCAAGTTCATACGGATGTTATTGATGAATTTAGAAAGTCTTATAATATGAAGCAAAGGTAATACATAATATACTAATCGATATTAAGTGCCTATAATAAAATCATTAATCAGAGGTGAGCGCACATGTATTCAAATGTTTGTGTTGATACATTACTACGAAGAAAAAAAAAAGAGGTACATTTTACTCCCTCAAATAATTCACCGGAGCACAATCCCTTAAATTAGTTATTATCATATTTTACAACACAATCAATTGAGAGCAATCCCTAATTATATTTGTCATTTTTTTTTATCTATATAGGTTGTATTTTACATTGAAATTTTGTAGATATGAAGGGTGCATTACTGATTATGTCTCACTCGTTGTCCAAGTCGGAAGTAGTAAAGATCGATTCTAAAGTCCATATAAATAGTCAAAAAAAATTAAAAAAATTCTTTTATTTTCACAATAGTATCATGTACGGTCGTAAAATATTTAGCTCCAAATACGACATGTATAAAAACAGAGATGGTTTTAAGAGTAAAGTGAAGAATTGAGGGGTCGGCCAATCCAATGGAATTTTTTTAAGTAAGATGGCCTTTTAATTTGCCCCTTTAATGAAGACAAAATTGGTCGGAACAACCAACACAATAAGTTTAATACCAAGCCAAGCGTACATACTTAGGACGCAGGTGCAGTGTTGTGCCTGCTTTTAAAATTAGATGCATACATCGATCGAACGTGTTGTTAATTTAGGAGTAGATACCAATATATATCACAATCAGTACCAACTTGCTAATATTGATTTAAGCAAATTAAAAGTCAGTCGATTGTCTTGCTCTGTTATTCATAGATCAAGTCGTCATTCACTAGACCAATTAAGAAGTAATTTAGTTGCTGCCGGCCGGCCGCCTTGTTCATCTCACCCAATGTAAAACACATTCATTGCTTTCTTGAATCTTAATTAATGGGCGGTTTTGTCCATCCAATGAAACTCTCTTGCCTTCATTTGTCCGACATGATGATTTATCAACAACTGGATATAAAAAGCTTTTAATTAAAATCTTCTGGATAGCAAATTATTGTCCCCTATGGCATGGCACACTAAATACAGCTGAATTTACCTCCTGTATTTGTAAGTTGGTACGCTGTGCCCACGGCCTGTGGATAGTTTATTTGTGGCTGCAGCTAATTAAGCAGCAGTTGGCTGTCACGCAGCGCCGTAACAGGACGCCGATCGAGCAGCCCACAATTCAAAGACCCCTCTTATACTACTATAATAATCTTGTGTGATATATTTTTTTTCTATAAATAAACTCATTAATTAATTAGAGCGAGTACTATTATACTGTTAACAGAAATTACAAGATTAAGTGTAAGATTAAATGGTGAGATGCAGTAGATAAGGAATTTTTTCAATTTTCAATTTTATTTATTAAATAATTTACAAATTTAATTTTACATTTCAAAAAATCACAAAACTAACCTCCTGCCGCCCTCTAGGAGGATGGAAAGGTGACATGGCAAACGGCTACTCGGTCACAACGAATGGACGGAAACGGCAGCACGATAAATTTTACATTTGGACCCTTCCGCCCTCTGTAAGGGCATCAAGAACCTAAATACAAAATTTATCGTGCCGCTTGGGAATTTTTCGATTGAATCACGGTTAGATATGTATATGTATAACGTATGCAATTGTTTGATCACAAATAGTACCTTGGCTCAGTGGTTACTATCTCTCTTCTATTAGGAGACATAAGGTCGAATCCTCACAAGAGTATATTTTCTTCCTATTTTTGTCAACCTGAAAAAAATCAAAGAAAATATGCTACTACCAGGGCTCGACCTCCGGCCTCCTGGATAGAAGAGTGGGAAGATGACCTCTGAGCGTAATTATGATTAAACAATTACATATGTTATAGATATATGTATCTAACCGCGAATAAAAAAAGTTCTCGTTTCAATCAAAAAATTCCCACGCAACATGACAAATTTTACATTTAGACCCTTCCCGTCCTTACAGAGGACGGAAAGGTCCTAGGACGGGAAGGGTCTAAATGTAAAATTTGTCGTGCCGCTGTTTCGGGCCGTTCATTGCGACCGAGTGGCCGTTTGCCACGTCAGCTTTCCGCCCTCCTAGAGGGCGGCAGGAAGTTAGTTTTGTGAGACTTTGAAATGCAAAATTAAATTTGTAAATTATTTAATAAATAAAATTCAAAAAATTCGTAGATAAGTGACCTAGAACGGGAATGAACCATCATCCTCATATAAGAAGTAGCCTCCACACCATTTGCAGGAGAAAAAGAGAATCATACATAGTAATACATAGTAGATTGGCTAATGGTTAAAAATTAGTACGCTATAGGTGTAGAGGTGATGTGTTGTCACCTTTTAATTAATGAGTTACTCACGTGAATAAAATTAGAGGTGGCATTCACATTTATTATAAATATTGATCTTAAGCTCCAACATTGAGTATATCCAATGAAATTTATTGAAGTAATATTCACTCCGTTTTATATCATAAGTTACTCTCTCACTTTGGATTTATTCAAAATCACACATCTTCAACTTTGATCAAGTTCATAGGAAATTATATGTACTAACACTTATAGCATGAAATTAATTTATTTTAATCCACCATTAAATGTATGGTTCATAGGAAAATATGGATCAAATTCATAGGAAAATACATCAACTTTGATCAAGTCCATCTATTGGCTCGCATGTACATTAAAATATGGAACATTTTTTTATTACATACACTTTTTACTATTTATTTTTAAAAATAATCTCTCCCAAAACTTATGTCCAAATATATATCGTGCTTCATTTACCAAGTTTGTATGTCTGAATTGCTTCTGTATCCTTAAAACTGAGCATTTATTGCGATGTTTGATTCTCATAGGGAGAAGGTGACTTTTATTTTGCTGAATTGTTCCTTGGTAGCATAAAGAAAGAACGATTGTTGGTAATCCTACACTTATGCACTGGGGATTGTTTCTTTATGTTTCTTTAAGAACAGAAATATTTGTGCCACTTGACACCAATATTTCGTTGTCCTGTAGGTTTAATATATTGAAGAAGATTTGTTCAAGTACTGAGGGTAAAACAGTGGATTCTCATAGAAGTCGATAACCTTCCAATCAAAAGATTATCATAGAAGTGGATAGGTTTAGTTCTTATATTGTTACTGCGTACCAGCCATTTCCAACTTACATTGGTACTACGTACATGCCTACAGTTTGCTATAGCCAAATAAAGAAAATTACATGATATATTGTACATATATTCCTATCAAATTATATGTAACCCAATTACCCAGTGAATGATACTAGCCTCATAAATTATTTGTTCATTTATCTTGGCGATGTTATAATTGTCATTATAAATTTACACCTGCGCCCATGCCAATTGTGTTTGTTGCCCGAATAGTGGATCATGCCAATTGTGTTTGTTGCCTGAATATTGGGGCAATAGGAATAACCTTGCCATGCCATTTTACTATTTAAACACAACATTAATTACTGCCTCGAAGATCAACTACATGCGACAATCTATTCTCAAAAATCAACTTTTTTGATCAGTAAGAAATAACAAACAAATATATTATTCTTCTGTTATTTCCAAATATTAAGATCACGTCCATTTAGTTCATAGAGAAGTATTGACATTTATTTTCAATGCAAAGACAAGTATACAGATATACATCGTGTTGTTAATAAGTAATATAACCTCATCTTTTCTGATATGTCACTGGTTAAATTAATTGATGACGATCTGTCTGACGAGCCCTGGCTTCACAACGACGTACGTACTAACGTACGTGCATTTAATTTATACCTCAGGGGAATATTGGAGTAGCATCACTGAAAATAATAAATACATGATGTTAAATACTCCTGATTGCCTCCTTGATTGCTTTGAGCAACCCACCTGCTTCCTGAAAATCAATTATAATATTAATATTACTACATCAATAGGAAATAGCTAATACTCCTTTCGTCACTAAATATTTGATGCCGTTGACTTTTTTAAATATGTTCGACCGTTCGTTTTATTAAAAACTTTTGTGAAATATGTAAAACTATATGTATCCATAAAAGTATATTTAGCAATGAATCAAATGATATAAAAAGAATAAATAATTACTTAATTATTTTTAAATAAGACATACGGTTTTAAAAAATCGACGGTGTCTACCGAGGGAGTAAACAATTACTGTAATTGCCATCACCTGGTTTACGCACCTCTTTGTACCAGCCATCGACGAGAAAAACGCTCAAAGAGAAGCCATCGACTGTGGAGTACACATGAGCTTCACGAATGTTCAGTCCAACCTCTGACACCAACGCAGATAACTGTACATGTGTACGTGTAAAAAATATAATGTATCAATTATTAATAATCGCACTATCACCATCATTTTCTCTTCCACCATATATACTGAATAAATGCACGTATGTTGTTTTATAAAACTATAATCATTAGATTTGTCAGTTACACATCAAGAAAAAATGTCTAATATGATAGGTTCGTAATTTTCTCTCATATCATATCGAGGTCATCCAAAACGAAGTGCCGATACATACATTCTATGGATTGAGCATACAAATTTTACAATCCCACCTGAAGTACTACTAAAGTTAGTATAAAATTTTGTTAAATATGTGATCCGAATTATAACGGGAATTATATTCGGATTAGTTTCCTATTAGGTTTTTCTCAGTTGTTTCCTACTAGGAGTCGGATTAGTTTCCTAATAGTATTCTTTCGCCTAATCCTACTAGGACTCTTAGATTTTCCCCTTATATATACTCTTGTAGTCTGCACGGGAAGAGCAGAGTTCTCATTGTTTCCCCTGCATTGTAATCATATCCTCATAGTGATTATTGCCGGTTGGCGCCCGTGGTTTTTCCCGCAAGGGTTTTCCACGTTAAATTCGTGTCTCGTTTGTGCATTTGTTTCTAACAACTGGTATCAGAGCCGCGAAGATTAATCTACGCTACGTTGCTGCCGCTGACTAGGCTTTTTCCGGCGATCTACAGAATCGCCGTTCCGTCAAGAACAGGTCGGAGTCGGCGGCGACTCCGACTCGACGTCGCGTCCGCACAGAAGAAAAAGAAAGGAGCAGACGCACGTACGCAGGAGAAAAATTGATCGTTCCAAGGACAAGCCATCAGATCGTGCCGTCCAATCCGCGCTACTGTAGCAGCTACAGTATAGCTACAGTAACAGTATTGTTTTTCTTTCCAGATTTAATTGCTACATTTACCCGATCTTGTGTACCCAAAAGTTGTCAGATCAACTATTGTGCATCGTTCCGAGCACTGGAGTTTCCCGTATCTGCTTGGGTTCAACATATTAATACCAACAGATTCAGGATTTATTCCCAATGGCGAGTTTAAAGTATGATCTATCTCTTTTGGACCGAGACACAAGATTCTCATTGTGGCAAGTGAAGATGCATGCAATTCTTGCACAGCAAGATCTGGATGATGCGCTTGATGGATTCAACAACAAAAGGACAAATGATTGGTCCGACGATGAGAAGAAGAGAGACCATAAGGCTATGGCATATATCCATCTTCATCTATCCAATAATATTTTGCAGGAAGTGCTTAAGGAGAAGACAGCTGCCGCGTTGTGGTTGAAGCTGGAACAGATATGCATGACAAAGGATCTAACCAGCAAGATGCACTTGAAGCAAAAGTTATTTCTGCACAAGTTGCAAGATGATGAGTCTGTGATGGATCATCTCTCCACTTTCAAGGAAATTGTTGCTGACCTTGAGTCCATGGAGATAAAGTATGATGAAGAGGATTTAGGCCTTATTCTGTTGTGCTCATTGCCTAGCTCATATGCAAATTTCAGAGATACTATCTTGTATAGTCGTGATACTCTAACTTTGCAAGAAGTTTATGATGCTTTGCATGCCAAAGAAAAGATGAAGAAGATGGTACCTTCTGAAGGATCTAACTCACAACCAGAAAGCTTGGTTGTTCGGGGCAGGCAACCAGAGAAGAACACAGACAACAAATCAAGAGACAAAAGTTCTAGTGGCTACCGCGGGAGATCAAAATCCAGAGGCAGGTATAAGTCATGCAAATACTGCAAGAGAGCTGGACATGATATTTCCGATTGTTGGAAGCTACAGAACAAAGAAAAGCACAAGGTAAATTATAAACCGAAAGGTAAGCAAGAAGAGCAAGGTAAAGTCGCAGTTGCTACTGATAATAAACCAGATGCAGAATTACTGGTTGCTTATGCTGGTTGTGTACAAACCAGTGACGAGTGGCTTCTTGATACTGGATGCACCTATCATATGTGCCCTAATAGGGATTGGTTTACCACCTATGAACCTGTACAAGGTGGTAATATTTTGATGGGTGATAATACGCCCTGCAAAGTTGCGGGCGTTGGTACTATACAGATCAAGATGTTTGATGGCTGCATTAGAACATTATCAGAGGTGCGGCATATTCCCAGTTTAAAGAGAAATCTCATCTCTTTATCTACTCTTGATCGCAAAGGGTACAGATATTCCGGTGGAGACGGAATTTTGAAGGTAACAAAAGGCTCTCTTGTTGTGATGAAAGCTGACATTAAAACTGCCGATTTGTACCATCTACGAGGTACTACGATAGTAGGTAATGTTGCTGCAGTCACCGATTCATTATCGAATTCCGATCTTTGGCATATGCGTCTTGGGCATATGAGTGAAATTGGTTTGGCAGAATTGAGCAAGAGAGGATTACTAGATGGACAAAACATCGGAAAGTTGAAATTTTGTGAGCATTGTATCTTTGGCAAACACAAGAGGGTGAAGTTTACCACATCTACACATACTACTGAAGGTATTCTTGATTATGTGCATTCTGACTTATGGGGTCCTGCTCGTAAGAGGTCATTTGGAGGTGCTTGTTATACGATGACTATCGTTGATGATTATTCGAGAAAAGTTTGGCCCTATTTTCTAAAGCACAAATTTGAAGCCTTTTTGGTATTTAAGGAGTGGAAGACTATGGTCGAAAGACAGACTGAAAGCAAGGTGAAAGTCCTTCGTACTGATAATGGGATGGAGTTCTGTTCTAGGCAATTTAAATCATATTGTAGGTTAGAAGGCATTGTGCGCCACTACACCGTTTCTCATACACCTCAACAGAACGGCATAGTTGAGCGTATGAACAGGACAATTATTTCAAAGGCCCGTTGTATGCTGTCAAATGCAGGTTTACCTAGACGTTTTTGGGCGGAAGCTGCTTCCACTGCTTGTTATCTTATTAATCGCTCACCCAGTTATGCCATCGATAAGAAGACTCCAATTGAGATGTGGTCTAGTTCCCCAGCTAATTATTCAGACCTGAAAGTATTTTGTTGTACTGCTTATGCTCACGTTGACAACGGTAAATTGGAGCCTAGAGCTATTAAGTGCATATTTCTTGGTTATCCTTCTGGTGTGAAAGCCTACAAGTTATGGTGTCCTGAAACTCAAAAGGTTGTGATTAGTAGAAATGTCATCTTCAATGAAACAGTTATGTTGAATGATAAATCTTCTACTAATGTTCTTGTTGAGAGTCAGCAGAAAGCAAGCGTGCAGGTGGAGCGCTTGATTAGTTCAGGACATGTACCAGAAAAAGAGAATATTGCTAGTAACCAAGATGCACCGGTTATTGAAGAGTCAGACTCTTCTGTTGTTGAGCAGTCACCAAAATACTCTATTGCACAAGGCAGAGCTAGGCGAAATATTAAAGCCCCTCAAAGATTGATCGAAGAAGCGAACATAGTTGCTTATGCTATGAGTGTGGCGCAAGAAATCGAAGGTAATGCAGAACCTTCTTCATATTCTGAGGCTATTGTTTCTACCGATAGCAATAGATGGATAGCTGCCATGCATGATGAGATGGAGTCACTTGAAAAGAATTATACTTGGAAATTGGTGGAATTGCCAAAGGAGAAGAAACCTATCCGTTGCAAGTGGATTTTCAAAAGAAAGGAAGGTATATCTCCAACTGATGAGGCAAGATATAAAGCAAGGTTAGTTGCTAAAGGATATAGCCAGATTCCAGGTATTGATTTCAATGATGTGTTTTCCCCAGTTGTGAAGCATAGTTCAATTCGCACTTTACTTGGTATCGTTGCAATACATGATTATGAACTAGAGCAATTAGATGTGAAAACTGCATTTTTACATGGGGAGTTAGAAGAAGACATCTATATGGAGCAACCGGAAGGTTTTGTTGTTCCTGGTAAAGAAAACCTTGTCTGTAGGTTGGATAAGTCCCTTTACGGGTTGAAACAATCACCTCGGCAATGGTACAAGAGATTTGACTCTTTCATGCTTTCTCAGAATTTCAAAAGATCACAATTTGATAGTTGTGTTTATCTTAAAGAGGTTAATGGTTCAATTATATATCTGCTTCTTTATGTTGATGATATGTTGATTGCTGCAAAAGACAAATCAGAGATAGCAAAATTGAAGGCACAACTGAGTAGTGAGTTTGAGATGAAGGATTTAGGTGCAGCAAAGAAAATCCTCGGTATGGAAATTACCAGAGAAAGACGGTCTGGCAAGTTGTATCTTAGCCAGAAAGGTTATATTGAAAAGGTCCTTCGTCGCTTCAATATGCATGATGCAAAACCAGTAAGCACTCCTTTAGCTGCACATTTCAGATTATCTTCAGATTTTTGTCCACAATCAGAAGTTGATATTGAGTACATGTCTGGAGTTCCATATTCAAGTGCAGTTGGTTCACTTATGTATGCCATGGTATGTTCGCGTCCTGACTTATCACATGCATTGAGTGTTGTCAGTAGATACATGACTAATCCTGGCAAAGAGCATTGGAAAGCAGTTCAATGGATTTTCAGATATCTGCGTGGTACTTCTAATGCTCGTTTGCAGTTTGGAAAGTCTAGAGATGGACTTGTTGGTTATGTGGATTCAGATTTTGCTGGAGATTTGGATAGGAGAAGATCGCTTACAGGTTATGTTTTCACTATTGGAGGCTATGCTGTTAGTTGGAAGGCAAGTTTGCAAGCAACTGTTGCCTTATCTACTACTGAAGCAGAGTACATGGCTATTTCTGAAGCTTGCAAAGAAGCTATTTGGCTCAGAGGCTTGTATACTGAGCTTTGTGGAATTACGTCTTGCATAAATATATTTTGTGACAGTCAAAGTATAATTTGCCTTACAAAGGATCAGATGTTTCATGAGAGAACTAAGCACATTGATGTCAGATATCACTTTATTCGAGGTGTTATTGCTGATGGTGATGTTAAGGTATGCAAGATAAGTACTCATGATAATCCAGCTGACATGATGACAAAGTCAGTTTCTACCACTAAGTTTGAGCTTTGCTCAAGCTTGGTTGGTGTTACGGTATAGTCCAAGAGACTATTTGGCGCGCAATCAATTTGACCTGTGAGGTGTATATTGGTGATTGATGATTTTAATGCTACAAGAGGAAATTCGTCTCAAGGTGGAGATTGTTAAATATGTGATCCGAATTATAACGGGAATTATATTCGGATTAGTTTCCTATTAGGTTTTTCTCAGTTGTTTCCTACTAGGAGTCGAATTAGTTTCCTAATAGGATTCTTTCGCCTAATCCTACTAGGACTCTTAGATTTTCCCCTTATATATACTCTTGTAGTCTGCACGGGAAGAGCAGAGTTCTCATTGTTTCTCCTGCATTGTAATCATATCCTCATAGTGATTATTGCCGGTTGGCGCCCGTGGTTTTTCCCGCAAGGGTTTTCCACGTTAAATTCGTGTCTTGTTTGTGCATTTGTTTCTAACAAATTTTGATATATACGTGTATTTTGTATATGAAAGAACCAAGTTCTATAATAAGATGTTTTGTATTAGCAATAATTTTGAAGATGACACGTGAGAAAAAAAAATGATGTATACCTGAGGCAATGACTGCCTAGGTTCATCCTCTCGAGGATAAAATAACACCCTATACCTGCTTAATTACAGATTGGTTAGCTAAAACCTTAGAAAATGTATGCATTGAGTACAATGCTTGAATTTGTAGCCCGTGATCCCCGAGGAATCCCTAGATCACCTTATATACTGTGTGTAAGGTTAATAGACATATAGATAACTGAGTACAACTAAACATCTGCCATATCCAAATCAACCATGCCCGATTAATTATGGAAACTCGGACATAGAAAACATAAGCCCTATCATATACTCAAGATACTATACTGTTGCTACTTTTATATTTTTTTTCTTATTTATCGAAACATTTTTTTATACGAATACATATAAGTACACGTGTAGGGTGGTCTCCCATAAATACTTTCCACTGCCTTCTTAATAATCTCAAAATTACTTGATTGAGAGAATACATAATACTGTTACCTGGCTAAGAAGCCTGGGCTTGTCGATGCATCCAAAAACAATCGTGGAGATGCACTGTGCTGCAGAAATTAACTAGTATATATAAATACATATCTATAGCCTAGCAAATAAAATACTTTACCATCCTTAAATACTAATTTCACTTAAGGAGTCAGGATTCTCTGCAGTCAGTACTGCAGGCTGACATGTGGGCCAGTACTGTAGAGGATCCCGTTCGTCACTTGAGTGTCACTTCTAAAATTATAAAGCACTACACAAATATGTTGTACCATAGAACAGGATCCTCTTATAAGGCCTTGTTTAGTTTAAAAATTTTTTCTAACAACATCACATCAAATTTTTGGACACCTAAATAAAAGCATTAAATATAGATGAACCAAAAAACTAAAACGAAAGAAATCTTGAGACGAATCTTTTGAGCCTAAATAGTCCATGATTAGCCATAAGTGCTACAGTAACCAACATGTGCTAATGACGGATTAATTAGGCTTAAAAGATTCATGTTTGAAAACCCGTTTCGACATCCGGTCAAACATTTGACGTGACACTTTTTCCAAAAATTTTATCAATCTAAACACCACCTAAGCAGGAACAGCGTCCGTACGTCGTACTACCTGAAGCGAGAGGAGAAGGAGAGGTGAAAGGTCTTGAGGAAGCGGGCGTGGATTTGGGGGTGGCCATGGCCATGGGACTGGGAGCAGTCGGCGACGGCGAGGAGGAGGCTGCGGTGGATCATCACCTCCTCCGCCTTGCCGCACATGTCCGCCATGTACCTTGCCGGCAGCCGCCTAAAGTGGAGCCGGAGCTGCCGTTCCACTTCTAACGATAGCCCGGCCCCCGTCGTCGTCTCCACCACCCTCCGAGCCGCCGCCGCCTCCTCCATCTCTCTCTCTCTCTGTTAATTTCACCTAGCTTCCTTCATCCCATCCCAGTGAGCTAATGTATTATTAGTAGCTAATTAACCTTATACTAATGTTTAACTAATTAACTTAGCCGCCGCCTCCATCGATCGATAGATCCGAGAGTGAGCTAGCTTGCTAGGAGAGTACGTATACTATACTATTATATACGTCTATCTGCCGCATGCATGCAGACAGATCCCATCATATTAATCCATCGCAATCCAATGAACAACATACTTATTGAGCCACGACAGTACGAGTGATCATATCATTATTAATAGTCATATCGATGCATCCAAAGCTTAATTGCATCGTGTCTGAAGTTGTACGGTACTACCGGGAGCTTATGAGAAGCAACGGTTTGGTTTGGTAGTCAGTTTACAAGAATCTAGAAAAACTCCGAAACACAACTTTTCGGCTTTTGATTTTTGAGTTTATTTTTCAGAATCAGAGTTATGGATCGTTTAGAACAACTTTTAATAGACGTAGCTTTTGAGAAAAACTGTAGTCGGAAGAAGCTTCTCAAACAGGTTCTACGTGTAGGAATAATAGCCGCCGCACGGACCTTTTTGGTTTATTAGCAGTTTTTACCCACACTAGTTCAAATTCTGTAAAAGCAATTCAATAGTTTCGGTACGCTAGAATTTTACTACCAGTATATAAAACAAACAAGCCAGTACTGATGACCCAGGCAATTATAAGCAACAAACAGGACATGATGAGTACAGAAGGAGGCGAGGCCCATACAGGCATACAGCCCGTTGGAATTAAGCCTCTAGCTTACTTTCGGCCCACCAATAATTTCTTCAGAGGAAATCGGCCCACCAAAATAATCATCACCGGATGGATGGCTTCAATTCAGCTCATCAACTCTCTCAACAAAACCAATATAATAATAGTACTACGGAGTACGAGTAGTATATAACTTTGGTTAGGTGGTGACATATCTTATTTTAATTGTCATTATTTTTGTGGTTAGTTGGAGAGGGTAGACTTGCGAAGAATAGTAATGAGAACAGTAACACGCTCTGTATCTTCCTATTCGACCAAAAACGTGTTTACACCATAGTATAGTATATTATACCACAATAATGTTTTCATGTATGTATCTTGCCAAATCTCAATCTTGATAAATCCATCCATCCTCCCTTCCTGTTGCTGTCAGCATCTCTCAACTGCTTCACACTGTTCCTTCTCCTTCGCTCGCACCTCCACTGCAACGACCGCCACAAGTTGCAGCAATCTCTTCCTCTGTTGCTGTGCCTGTGCCCTTCTCCTTTGGCCGCAAAGCTTTCCAGATCGAAGGTTTCAGCCGACACCGCGAGAATTCCTGTGCTGCTTTTCCCAGCTTTTCCTTCTGGAAAGTTGGGCGCTTTCTGCAGGTTGATTTCCTTTACGGGGAAATCGATTGGTTTGCGCTGCAAAGGTTGGATCTTTGCCTGATTGAGGTTTCTCAATAAGTCGGGAGCTCGATTTGGAGAGGGTAAGATTTCTGTCTTTCTTTCTGGTTGCTTAATTCCATTCCTAGCGTCTCTCTTTCCTCTACCTTTTAGGAGGAAAATCTGATTGGTTCGTCTTCTCTTCTTGTGTTCAAATTTGGTTTTGCGCTTCGCTTATAGAAAATTAGGGAAACATTTATTGTTTATCCATTCATTTCTCAAGCTACAGATCGCTGTTCTGTAAAGTTCTTGTAGATCTTGTAATACTCCCTGCTGACTGTGGAGATATGCAATCTGCTACTGCACATCACAAATTATAGATATAAAAAAAGAGCCAACCTTTTACCCTCTCAAGAGATAAGGGAGGGATCAAAATTTTAGAACACTGGGTATGATATGTAATTAGGTTTTTAATTAACAATGTGCTTTGTTGGGCTTTCAACATCAAGAGTTGGTCACTTGGTCGCGTATGTTGAGATCTTGTATTAAGTGTGTGACAATAACTCGTACTCGCTGACGGGTAGCCCACCACTTTAGACTATTCTAGTGGGAATGGTATTCTCTAGAGTAGGCTTGACTTAATCTACATGATTGGATAATTTGTCCTGTATTAGTTGTTGAATGCTAATCATCTTCCATGGTGGATGCTTACTTTTATGCCTTGCCAGTAACTGCTTTGTGGTCTTCGTTGCTCTGACATCATGGAATAATCATTTTTCTCCTTCTCAGGTTTCTTTTTTGGTGGTGTTTGGATTTGCAAATCAAAGATAGATTGCTGGCTGATACAAAACTTAAGGTAATATACCGTTCTCCGGGTACTTTCAGATTGCAGGAGGTCAGCAGTTACCGATGCTTTATCTTGTGCATATGCAGTGCTGCTGAGCTGATTTGGAGGATTCTTGGTCGTGTGGCATCTGGTGAATTTTTGGTTTCTGTGCATTTTTCGCTAGCGATGTCTTTCCGCAGCATAGTCCGTGATGTTAGGGAAAGCTTCGGAAGCTTATCAAGACGGAGTTTTGAGGTGAGAATTTCAGGTCTCCCTGGTCTTTCTGGCCATCACAGAGGGAAGTCCCTTGGATCTTTGAGCGAGCTGCATGATAGACCTGTAGTAGTAGATCAAAGCAGATGGGTTGGTCTTCCTCCTGAATTACTCCGTGATGTGATGAAAAGACTAGAGGAAGGAGAGAGCACTTGGCCTTCCCGCAAAGATGTCGTTGCCTGTGCAGCAGTCTGCAGAACATGGAGAGAGATATGTAAGGATATAGTGCAAAGCCCAGAAATCTGTGGAAAGATCACTTTTCCCGTGTCTCTAAAACAGGTAAAATCATGCTCAGTTAGCAATAAATACTTGCAAATTCTATGCTGTATTTGTTTCTTAATGTGTACAACATGGTTCCTGTGTATGCACAGATGCAAAACAAATACACCAGAAAGAGTTTAAGTTAGAAATGCAAAATAATTTTCTCACATCTAAACCTGTACAAATGATTACATGAGATCAATCAAGCGCCTACGTATATTCTGGTGTAAACTTTAAAAGCATGTAAATTGCTACTGAAGTTCATGTAAACAACATCTAGTATATGGATGCGCAGCCAAAAGTATCTTCTGGATGGGGATGTGTGTGGAGCATTCCATCATTCCCAACTCCTTTAAAAAGAGTAAAGAACTGTATAGTAGTAGCTTTTATTCTGTTGCCACACCTATAGTGTAGAACAATTGAAATGAATAAATGACTGTGTTTTAATCAAATCATAGCAGTTGGTATGTTTTTTAAGTACCAGAGTAACACATTGAAATTCTTATAGGCAATTGAAATTAATGATTGGATTCTGCAATAGATGTGTGCACTTCTGAAAGTTTCCACCTGTTTAACTTTGATTTTTCATGTACAGCCTGGGCCTCGAGATGGTTTAATTCAGTGCTTTATAAAAAGGGACAAATCAAAATTGACTTATTATCTCTACCTGTGTCTTAGCCCTGGTAAGTACATGTCCCCATGTCTCCTATTAATATTTAAATATGTACTGAACATTTTTTTAGTGTATACACGAAAGTTATTTATGCATATTTATTCTCTTTACCACTAACATTGGTTTGCGAACGTGGAAGATTGTTATGCTAACTATATGATTTGATCATGTAGCTGTGCTCAGCGAGAACGGAAAATTTCTGCTTGCAGCTAAGAGGACTCGTCGGACAACATATACGGAATATATAATATCTGTGGATTCTAAGAACATCTCACGGTCAAGTAATGGTTATGTTGGAAAACTTAGGTGATGTACCATTCTTCACAATAGCGTTCCTTCCATTGTTTGAGTTTGGCACAGAGATATGCATTTAAATCTGAAATTATAAACACAAGCAGGTCAAATTTTCTTGGCACCAAATTCGTTGTCTATGACACACAGCCACCATACAATGCTGGGAGCCTTGCCTCATGTCAGCATGGCAGCCGTCGAATATCTTCTAGGAGGGTTTCACCGAAGTTACCCACTGGTAGCTACCCTATTGCTCGGGTGAAATATGAGCTAAATGTTCTTGGCACCAGGGGACCAAGGCGCATGCAATGCACCATGCATTCAATCCCAGCCTCAGCAGTTGACCCTGAAGGCGTGGTGCCTGGTCAGCCAGAGCAGCTTCTCCCTGGTCCATTTGAGGAGTCCTTTCGCAGCACAAACACCTCCTCCAGGTTCTCCTCTTTCATGGACAGATCTCTGGACTTCAGCAGCTCCCGCTTCTCGGAAATAAGTGGATTAACAAACCAACAAGGAGAGGATGATGGGGAGGCCAAGGAGAGGCCTTTGGTTCTCCGGAACAAAGTGCCAAGATGGCATGAGCAGCTGCAATGCTGGTGCCTGAACTTCCGTGGCCGTGTGACTGTGGCTTCTGTCAAGAACTTCCAGCTGATAGCTGCACCACCGCCAGCTGCTGCGTCTGCTGAATCTTCGCAACCAGAGCAGCAGCAGCAGCAAAACCAGCCATCCGATCACGACAAGGTTATCCTGCAGTTTGGTAAGGTTGCCAAGGACATGTTCACCATGGACTACCGGTACCCCCTCTCAGCATTCCAGGCTTTCGCCATCTGTTTGACTAGCTTCGACACCAAGCTGGCTTGTGAATGATCAATATAGGTCAGTGTAGTGTAATTCTGCAAGAGTGCTTGCATAGCGTGTGATACGTACATCAGTCTCAGTCTGCTTGTGTGCAGTGCAGCCGCAGTTTGTTCTTCTCTGTTCTTCTGATGTAAACTAAAGAATGGCAACAAATCTGAAATGCAGTTCTTTGCTACATTTATCATGTACTCCATCCACTACGGTAACTTGTTTGTAGGTTGGAAGAACCACACACTCCTGTACTAGCATGTGATTTACTTAGGTCCTCTTTGTTTCCGCTAGAATTACTATAATCTAGATTATTGAACCATATTACTATAAGTTAAGGTATTTAATGGATGACAAGATATTACTATAAGTTAAGGTATTTAATGGATGACAAGATATTACTATAAGTTAAGGTATTTAATGGATGACAAGGTGGATAATTACTTTAAAGTACCAAGAGTAGTGGTCTTTAGCCATCCAATAATTTTAAAAGAAAAACAGTACCCTTAGAGAAGCTTATTATATTATACTAATATAAACTCTAGATTATTTTTTGAAGTGAAAAACTCTAGATTATAATAAGCTATTACAATGATCTAATTGTTTATTTTAGATTATTTCTAGATTACAACAATCTTGTGGTTGTGGTGAAACAAACATGGCCTTAGGAATTTAGGATATCAAAGCTGCAGTATGAGAGAAGCTACAGCCTGTACGTTACTGAAGGAACACTTGGAAAGGAGATATTATGGTAATTGTTTGGGTGTTTCATGAAAATATGAAAAAAACCAAACGAGGTATTTGTCAATGAGAAATAATTTGTTAATAATAACGACTTAAAAGCTAAAGTTGAAAAATAAACTTCGATGAAAAAAATCTTAAAATTAACTATAAATTTAGGATTGAAATTTAGGATTGAAGATTCAAATTTTTACAGTTGATCGATCCATAGCATCACAAGCACGCAGATTATATGCAATGAACGTTTGATAGTTATGGGGCACTCCTACAATCCTGGAAAGAATTCCTAGATTAAAAAATAAACCTTCATAAACTGCATAACCGGAGATCTTTACAGGAATAACTCTATTAGGCTACGACTGACCATTGACCAATTAACACACTCAAAATCTCAGAGACAGCAACACTGAACATACGTCAAATGGCATCCGGACTCCATTTATACACCTGATGAATAACAAGTTGTTGGGTGTAAGCAATATGGACATCCATGAAAACAATTTTACTTTGCACAAGCACATTCATCACACTGTCAACAAAGTACATCAGGATGTTGTTTCTGCTCGGGAGATGAAGGGAGTGCAGCATTGCCAGTTGGCAAGATGTCCAGATCCATAACTTCACTCGAACTCTCAATCTTAGTTCTGGTAATAGGGATCTCATTGTCTAAACTAGGTGAGCAGTCGGCTCTGCGAGGTTTCAGACCATTGCTTTCAGCTCTCAAGTCTTCATCACTCAGTTCATCTGACCGACGTTGTGAGGTCTTGAGTATGTCGAGGCCCATCTCAATATCATCTTCGACTTTGGCTCGTGGACGGTGGGGTGCCTCAACTTCTGGTATGTTGGAACGGCTGACTCGTGGTTGTGCTACCCCATGGCCCTCTTGAACAATTGCTCTCAGCTTGATCCTTGAAAGCGCTCTTTTGGTGCACAAGACTTCACAACAGTTGTTCATGCAACCACGGTCAAACACGTTGGGTTGGTTGTTGTACTTGTACTTAAGGTTCTCATATGTTGTCTTCAGAAAAGTCAGTGGAAATTCAATTCAGAACACTTAAAATGTTTTATCAATAAAAGAAAGAACTAGGGGGTGATTGTTTGACTTTTTATAGAAAAGACAAACAATATATTTGCAAACAAAAAATAATTTGTGAATAAAAATTTTATATACGTATTCTTAGTGATCTAAAGGTCAAGGCTGGAAAATAAACCTCGGTGAAACCCCCCCCCCCCCCCCCCAAAATCAACTCCAAATTTAAAATTGAAAAATTAAATTTTTGGCTTATAAGCATAAGTAAAAGCAAAAAAAAAAAATGAGGACACTGGTGTACATGATGCACCATTGCACTGTTTAATTCCATTTTTATACTAAAGATAAATTCAACCAGTGAGAGTTGACTTTATCACTAGTCCACTACATTTCAAAATACTACTAGCAGGTAGGCATTAGGGGTCTGTCCTTATGTGAGAGCAGTATAATGCATTGGCATACATACAAACCTTCTGCATGATATTTGAATATAACATATATACCTTTTTCAGCAGAAAGGCTAGGCATTATACTTTTACCATTGACTCTGGTAGAATTGGAGAACTGACCTTATTTGTTGCGATGAGGTAAGAATGGAACCCTGTAAGACCACCAACGAACCAGAAACAAATGAAACAATATGCCATAATTGCCACTGATGCTGGAGATTCTTTAATTGCCTTTATCACTGAATGATGATTCCTATCCATGAGAAGCTTGATGTATAATGCACACATTGAAAATATGTAGATACACAGGATTGCTGTTGAAGAAACAAAACAGAAGAAGTAGCGGTAATTGCGCTGCAAAGGAGAAGAAATCAACTGTCAGGGTGTAGAAACTAAATCACCTATAGCTTGATTATTTTGAGTATAAAAAAGACAAAATTAAACATAACAAACCTGTCCAATACATTGGCCAACCCAAGGGCAGTGGTGATCAAAGCGCTGAACACAGTTATCACATTTGGAACAGTGGGAGCAGCGAGGAGGACGATATATCATGCAAGTATCACAGTATTTTACTTTCACAGGAACATCATTGACCAAAACCTCCTTTACCCGTGGAAATTGAAGAGTGTGAGGAGCTGAAGTATCACGAGAAAACTCTTCCACAGGCGGATGTGAATTCCGTGGTACAATACCTGGATCTTGAGATGAGGTCAAGAAGAGCAGTAACAGTACCTAACAATCAGGTTTTGCAGAGAAGGATCCTATGATTTTGGCGGTGTCTGTAAAAAGTACTATGAAATAAAACATAATAAAACAATCTACACAGTAGAGAGAGAACAGATTTTTTTTTTATAAATTTTGGAGAGCAGTAAGATAAAGTGACATGATAAGATATACAAATGAATATAGGTACAGAGGATAATTTGCAATGAGAAAAATGAAGATCAAAGTACCAATCAGTACATTGAACATGATATCTCAGTAAACACAAAAAATGTTTGGTAACAGAGTATTTTGTCATAATCACAACTCACTTGATACATCAATTTGATAAACTAAAAAAGGATCTACAAGATACCTTTCATTAGGGAACCTAAGCTCATAGTACTTTTGTCAACTGTATTAACAATGCAACATTTGAAGGCAATGAAGACAACGGACCCCAGTAGATTAGTTATGCCAAACTACCGATTCACCTTGTGAGAAAGACTCCAGATTTGCTAACATAATGTCCTGTACATATCTGATTACCAGATAAGACGGAACAATATCACGATTATATTATAGCAATTGGAGCAGGGGGCATGGAGTTTTTTACCCAGGAGCTATCTAGTCTTTGGATCGATGGCCCTTAGGTTCCCAGCATTTTTGTTTTCTTTCATTCAAAGCTATTTCATGTGTGTGTTTTTGGCTGTGTGCATCTTAGTTGTGCAGAGATTGGGAGTGTTCTCAGTACGATTGTATCATCTTGATGTAATTGACTGAGTTCAATAAAACTTTCATTATCTAAAAAAATGGATTGTTAGAAGCTTTCAGCAAATCTTCCATCTTTATCACATCAGGTTTTCTATCGAGGGCTTTAAAAGAAAGTAGCTACCCCATGATTCGTGGTGACAGGGCAAATCCTACAGTAAGAACCTTAGTATAATTCTATAGTACAAAGGTATAGGAAGCCTACTTACATAAATTGAGAGGGCTACGGTGACAGCGAGAATTGCATACCCTGCATTATATGCAGGAAAGATGTGTACGAGATGCCTCGCCACGAAGTAGCAGAAGACAGCAACCGGGATTGCGATTAGAGAGAACGATAGCAGAGTGGCCTTGGCATCTGGTCCAAAGATACACCTTCCAGCACACAAGATTATCTGAACAAAGAGAGACACGTTTATGAAACATTAAAAAGGTTTATATTAACTACCGGTATAAAGTGCAAGCAAAGGTGGGAATACTGAAAATCCTCAAATCTTAAAGGGTTTGATATAACAATGCGTCAAATCTGCAGTTATCCAACTCCATCAGAACCCTTCATCAAATCAGCTGTCGTACAGCCCTATCCTATCAACACCACTGTTTTAACACTAGCCTGAAGTCTGAACAAAACGAATTGATGAAAAATATCCTAAACAGTTAAAAGCATGCTCTCCCATGAAAATAATGGGAGCACATGCAATGCAATTTTTGCAAGTCTAGACCATTATTTTCTATGCAACCTGACCAGCAGGTAGAATTAGCTGCAGAAAGACAAGACCTTGGAACTCCAAACTGGGATTATCTTATTGGAGACAGAAGAGGTTATCATCCGTAATGGCTCCAAAGCTCCAAACTGAATGACAACAATAGTTTATTCATCTAACTATCAGCATTGCAGTAAAAAAATTATAAACCATGCGCACAAATCAATAATAAAGATATGGGACTTGTCCACAAGCACTTCCCTTTGTCGGTTTATCCCATCGACACAAAAGTGCGGCCCTTTTATTAGGACCAGATAAGGTGAGAACAAATCACACATCGCGAAATGTTAGGCAGAAATGGAACTGCGGCAGAGGGCAAAATCAAGAAAAGAACTAACAGTCGATCCAAACCAAACCAAGAAAAGCGCGGATTTTTGGGGCAAGAAAGAGAGGAGGGAGGGATCATGGAGGAGGAGTAATCCAAAATCTCACGTTGTTGCCTTTCCAGACTTGGTACACCCGCTGCTGCTTGGCCATGGCTGCCGGCCCAAGGGAGAGAAAGCCACTCCACACAAGAACTCTTGGCCACTCCTTCTCCTCCTCTCTCTCGTCTCCCTATCCCTTTCCTTTTTGATCGATTTGATTTCCTCTGGAAAGGAAGAAAAGAAGGAAGGGGTCAGGGCAGGAGGAGACGAGATGCCATCACCACCAGTAGCATCAGCATCACCTGTTCTCCCTCCTGTGATCTGGAGGTTTATACCTAAACTCGTTGTCTGTCTCTACAGGAATGTTTCTCTACAGGAAGAAGGCAACAAGGGCATCTCTCTCCTCTCCTCTCTCATCCTTCCTCGCCTCTCTCTCTTTCTTTCCTTTCTTTTTTTCCTTTTCTTTTTCCTTTTCTCTACTACTCCTTGAGGAGAACTATTGTTTTTTTTCTGTTCACAATAATCAATTGATGGTATTATCATTAATGTGGGGTCTTAATGTCTGCAGATGATCACCCTGTTGTGATATTCAATACCAATATTTTCTCCTGTTGATAAAACTAATGACAAATTGTCCAAATGAAATTAAATGACAGGCTGTAATATATGATAAACTATTGCCCAATCATTTTAAGATATAAGGCATATTATCTTTTAACACAATCTCCAACATTATACTTAATTGGTAATTTATTTCATAATATATTATGAACAACATGATATGATTTTTTAGATATAAATGTAATGATACTACCTACATTGACACAAAACATATATATTATTATTAGCCAAAAAAATAAATATTAATTTTGCGGAAAACAATGACGTATTTTATATTTTTAGAACAGAGGCAATACTTGATTGATTATATAAATTAGTTTATCAGATTTCTTGTGAAATTAATTCTCAAAACGTAATAATTTCACAGGTTGTTTTTAGGAATGTCATTGGGAAAAAATGGCACATTTGATTGCATTAATATAAAGAAAAACTTGCATGTTGATAAATTGTGGGAGTACCGGTAACCAGGGACCAGTGACATGTTGTACAGGAAGGACAATGGACCATCAAACTGTTGCAGTGGAATCTTGCATAGCAAACCACCAGATCCCTTGATTAAGAGATCAATGTCTCACTTAATTGTCACTCACATGTTGAAAGCAGATGAATTTATAACCACACTCCCATTGGTTCATATTTATCCAAAGATTAGTCAGTAGTCCCCATATGCATTTTAGACAATTGTCGTCTGTACAAAGATTTATGCTCTACCACTGACTGACTACCAGTTATTCCTTATCCCTGGAAAGAATCTATCACTTTTTTTTTTGAGGAAATACTTCAGCTACACACATACTCCATGCCCACAAAGTTATTCAAATATATTGTTATATCTGAATAGAGAAAGTGTAAAGAACAATCTTAGGTGGGAATATATGCTTAGTCTGATGCTGTTATCTACCGACTAAGTTGAAAAATCAGGCATCCAGCACAACCTGGAACTCCATGGAACATAAAGTGGACAAGATCAAGAATGATCTTGATATACGAAGGATTTGTTCCGTTTGTTGTCGATGCAAAGTGGGCAAATTTTGCACCTGTGAAAGGCCTTGTTACTAATGACAACATTTTTTACAATCTGATTGTAGTTTAGTATTGTTTTAGGAGCACAGAAGTACTAAACGTGTTGGTAAATTTTGCCTCAAATAAAAGGAATGATCTACAGCTCGACACATCAACAATTTCTCCTGCTAATTTTGCATCTACAACTCTCATTAACTCTCATTAACAAAAAAGGAAGGTACAAACCAATGGAACAGGTGACGAAAAAAGAGCAGAAAATTTTGCCTCAGAATGGCAGTACAGTATTATCCTTGTAACAGCAGTCAGCACACAAACTCAGCTCAAGCGAATGCTCTGCTCTCAACAGAGTATAACCAGAACCAGAAGTGCCACTCCCAAGAAGAAGCTCGATTTTGGTACAAGACGAGCCATTGTGCCACTGGAGCTGCTGCCTGTGCTTGCGCCCTTGCCACTGGGCGCCTTCCGTGGTGAAGATGGCGGTGGAGGTGGAGGTATCACACATGTCCCAAATGTCGAATTCGCCTGCAGTTCACAGGTCACACCATCATTATCATCATGATCATGCAGACAGAAGAAAACGCAATGGAAGTTCGGATCAAAGTAAATCATCAGGTGTGGTTGCAACTAACGGTGTAAGTGGACCAGCCCGCCAACCCACTTATAGGTCAATTAAGCAGGTAGCCCATCGGATTACCCGCCTAATTAGCCTATAAGCGGGCTTGTGGGCTAGCCCACTTACACCCCTAGTTGCAACATTGAGTGCTAGACTAGATGGCCCCTTTTTCATCATCAAGACAGATCATTCGTAATCTCATCACCTTATTGTTCTGCCTAACATCTAAGAGCAGACTTGACACAATATCTACTTGCTGATGAGATGCAACCTAACCGGTGTTATCCATTGCAAATAAATATAACTATGTACAATAAATAGCTACACCATTATTGTGCTTTTAGTTTTCCATGGTATTACCATGCAACAATTTCAGATAAATGTAATGTCTTTTTTCCCTTTTTACAAATAGAAATTGCGTACTAGAGACAGGAGAAATGCCGCATGCCATTACCTTGCAGTATGCGATGTTGTCGCATCCACATACCATATGACCATTTGCCATGTCAGTAGCTAAGGGAGCCCCTCCACCATCGCTCCTCTGCATGATTCAGAGTGGATATTTTAATAATAAAACATGCCCAAACAGATTTCATATGGATTAACCAGTGCAAGACCCAAGTTGACATACCATGTAGAAATCAACAGCGATGTAGTTTGGCCACCGATTGCCCGAAAGATCATGGCAGGTTTTCAGCATGCTAACAAGTGGTGCTGAATTATTTGCACAAACCCCTGTTTGAGTTGGGTCTGTTGTGAAGAAGTTCATCAGAACAAGAGACTGGCTTTTGGAATCCATGGCTGGAGACTCTGCGCGATTTGGGCATTTTCCCTCTACCATCCCTTCATTTCCATCTGCATGGACAAAGCATAACAGGTCAAATAAGAAAAAAAAAAACTTCACGTTCTGATGTCACCAATTTTGCTTTAAAATCCTACATTGGTTTTCCACGACGTAGTTCCACTCGTATGCGATCCCCTCACTTGCTTCTTTTGATTTCTTTGATGTGAAGACTAGCAGGCGCTCGTTCTGGCTGATCATGTCCTTGAGCAGAGGCCAGTTCTCACCGCTCTTCGGCATTTTTGCCACTGGGAACCAATACTTCATGAGTCCAGAAGCATTGAATACTTTTGGCAGAGATCCAGAAGCAGTATAATCTTCCAAGAAAATTGTGATTACTTCTGAAGGGTTCGCTTCCAGGAACGTCTGGATTTCTTTCAATACGTTGATGGCAGGTTGCTGACCACAAAACCAACTCAAGATTAGAGTTACAAGATCAACATGGTCTGCATGTGTGTGTGAGAGACAGAGAGAGAGAGAGAGATGTCCAGTTGATTATCTTACAAAGGCCGTGAAGTTGTAGCATTTTCCTTGAAATGAGTGGCACAGCCAGACATCACTGTTGAAATCGTAAGTGTCAAGCATCAAGCCCCTAACACCATTCTGCAAGTAGTAAAGTAAAGGTTCCAATGATTAAAAATTTGAATAACAAACAATGAGTCAACATTCAGTGTGTGAATGAACCACCACAAAAATACAGGTTTGTGGTAAAAAAAACAGAATTATAGTAGCTGTAAAACAGGCCACAGTATTTTTAGGAAGATCTGAGCATTTTCCACCCTCACAGACAAACGAGTGGAAAATCCTCAGACATCACTGCTGAGAAGTGGCTTAATTCTGAAGTTTGGCAAGAAAAAGGAGCTGCCCCAAGTTTACAATACAGCAACTGTATTATAATACCTTTGCCATAAGAACTTCTTACTTTGGAACACCAATTAAAAAGGATGTAAAAAAAGATGAGATGGTGTGATAAATTAAGTGAGCATGGTCCTTTTGTTTTCTTAAGAGCAAAGCAATTGATATCGTCACCAGCTTAATACCGAACAAGGTATGATTACAATAAAGCCTACTATTTGGCAATCTCACCAACTCCAAGAATCTCTTTTGCCTGTCAACACATTGAGCATTGCCATGGTTTGATGATTTAGGATTTTTGGAAGAGGCAATAAGCAATACAGGAATGTGAAAAAAAGCCTAAGTTGCATCAAGTCATTCATGGTGATACTACTGCAAAAGAACAGTGTTATAAGTGGTTTGGAATTACTTCCTAATATTTGGTTTTGCAGCATATGAGGACGAATAAAGTAAAACAACCGTCAGGTTATTCCCTAATGTTTTCTATCTTTCAGCAGTATTAGCTGAAAGCAGGAATTGTACTAATGCTGGTAAGTGGGCCAACCAAAGACACAGTAAAAGGTTGCAGAAGCTGTACCTAGTTCTTTTACTATCTGTTAATTAAACCTTGAATTCATTTGTAGCCTATTGTATGGACAAAGTCATTGCAAAAGGCTCCATACATGTAGTAAATTTTAAGCTTGCACAGTAGCCTTAACATGTGTTTAAGTGCAAAAAGGCACTCTTTTGTGCAAGGTAATGGTGCGTGCAGACTTCCTTTGTGGGTTTTGGAGATAATATATTCCGTGGAAAGACGAAAGGTTTGGGCAGGTAGGGCGGTGAAACCCTGTGAAAGCATCCATCTGCCTTTGGTTTCAGAATTCAGATCAGGGAGGCCCTACTCAACCACCTGCTTTGTTGGATGGATCAAGGCAGCAGGTGGAAGGATGATCAGAGATTGAGGTGCATTTTCCATTATTATCGCTTGCTGGTAAACAAGGGGGTAGGACCACGCCAATATCTCTATTATTATGGATATTGAAACAGCGATGCTTTTTCTCTTTAAAAAACAGTCAGGCTTAAGTTAAATAAAACTTGTATTACAGGTGAAAAAAATGCTGTCTTTGCATAGAAACTAGCAAGATACATACGAAAGATAGGCGTTTTGATAGGAAAGCAACCGATGTTGAGAAACTAGTGTTCAGGCAGCTATGTTGCTGAATGTTCAGTGATGTGCAAGCAATTGGAGCTGTTGGTATGCTAATGCTAAGATGTTTTATTTACTTGGGAGACAGTAACAAAGTAAATAATCATGCTTAATTAGTCTGACAGCCGAGACTACCGAAGGTTTAAAAAACAAAACAAAAAAAAAGAGCAATTGTGTAGGTTTGTTGAGAGCAAGAACCGGGCCCACACCACGCATCGGAAAACGGAAGTGGCAGACACGTGGGCCATGTGAGGGCCGGCCGCCAACGGCGCGGCGACGGAGCCGGACCCGGAGAAGGAATGCGGAGGCGGCGGCGGAGGCCATGGATAGGGAAGGTACCTTGAGCTGGGCGGTGATGGTGTCCTCCTGGTTGGTGGGGGCGACGAGGGGGGAGCCGGTGGCGGAGGCGGCGCCGGCGAGGGCGTACGAGTTGTGCGTCGTCAGCCACGAGTAGTTGTTGAAGGGGAGCCCCGTGCCCTGCAACCAAAACCAGTACGAGCATCAGCACCAGCATCAGCAACAGATCCACCTCCACCAAGACCAAGAACAACGTACGTGCGTGAGCGGGTCGACGGGCGTGGCGCGCGTGCACGTCTTGTCGCCGCCGCCGCCGCAGCCGGTGCAGTGCAGCCCCGCGCCGCAGTCGCCCTCCGACGAGCACGCGTCGCCCTCCCTCGCCGCGCTTGCAAAGGAGCCGAGCAGGGCGACGGCCACTATAGCCGCCACGGCGAGGCGGAGGCGGAGGCGCGTGGGCGCCATGGATCGATGCTGACTAGTTGCGAGGTCGATTCGCGGCTTAGCTAAAATACTCCTACTCCTACGCAATGCCAATTGCTATTATCAAAGAACAAAACAAATATATATATGTAAAAGAAGAAGATGACGATGATGAGGAGGGAGTCTCGAGTTTTTCTAATTCCAGCTCTAACTCGACTCCCACGACGATTGGTGCTAGTATTCTAATCCTTCTCCTTAATGTGTTCTAATCTGTGTTGGACAACAGTTGTCGGTACAGATTAGAGACAGAGCTCAACAACGTTTTCTTCTCCGATCCGAATTCCTCCATCATTTACTAGCAATTTTGACAAAACAAAGCTAATCTAAGCTGGCCTTAATCATGGCATGTGTGTACCTGCCGCCGGGTAACACGTCTTGCCGGCGACTTTAATTTGTCCCTGTTTCCATCATCCTTACCTCACCTTGGCTTTCCTCAGTTCACCCTCTTTTTTTTTCCTCCTGACAATCTCTCTCTCTCTCTCAGCAATTAGCATCTGTAACCCGGCAATGCTTACCTCAACACGCTCAACATGTATGTCAATTTTGGTTTTCTGAAGCGGCTGAATCTTCTCACCATCCATCTCAGACTTTTTCCTTCACCTGCCCTCTTCTTAATTGTTCCAATAGTAGAAGAAGAGAAAAAGGCAGAGAAGCAAACCATCGACTACATTCTAGGACAAGAGAAGAATGAAACAACAGGTTAGTTTTACTAGCTAAGAGCAGTCAAAATCCAGCCGTTTGCCAAGTCTAATGTTCACCTTCCCCCATGTCAATCTCAACAAACACGCGCTAGCTAGCTGGTGGAATGGAACCAACCACGTCCATGTGTCATGTGTGCTCTCCGCTGGACCATTTCTTTCTTCACACATCCAGATATGCCAAATTTGCTTCCCCTACACTCATCTTAGACCTGGAGGCAAGCCCATTGCGAGTAAAATGGATTCAGAGCTAGCTGCACCTCTCTGTTGCCTCCATGCTGAAACAGCATATCTGCATCAACAATTCAACATGAATGCCATAGGGCATGGAGGTGACATCGTATCTTCCACAGTTCAGAAACTTTGCACACAACTATTTACACAGCCAGTCTTTAACTGACGACTCATCCACATTGCGGTACAATTAGCAAGGACGCAATGAAGATCTTTACAAGAGAGCAACCAAATACTTACGGACCCGGCCCCCAGAGTGTCCTCATATGGGCTTCCATACAGTTAGGACCTCTCGGAACATCTCCAGCATCAGCTCACGATCTGCGTGCTGGAAGAAGCTATTGATCTCGTCCCTGACATCGTATATCTTCCCAAAAACAAACAAGTAGGTAAGGCACCCTTTCTTCAGCTTCTCCAGCTGGTAGAGCCACGCGACGTGAAGCCTCTCAAGGACATTGCTAGAGTTTATATCCTCCAGGAGGCCCTCCTCACAACACTCCTTGATATCAGAAATGTTGTACTTATTCGCTGCAGCAAGCAGCGAGAGGCGGTGCTTCCAGAATTCGTCTTGCTTTATGGTCCCGTAGATGAAGCCAAGCAGCGCTGAGCAAGACTCAAGGCACATGTCATTTATGTTGATTGTGGATGATTCCTTTTCCTTGAGATCATGAAGGAACATGCTTTCAAAGACAGGAGAACATGCTGCAAGGATGGCCTTATGGGCCTTGAGGACACCATCGGTTGTGTTTATGGTGACATCTGCATGTATTGACTCTGTGAGCATGCGTGAAAGGCATCCGAGAGTGCTCTTACTAGCAATGTTCTGCACCGCCAAGCTTTCAGGCCAAACCGAGGTAGATGACTCTGCAGCCTGTAAGCATATCACATTATATTAGCATAATATCATCACTAGGTGTATGTTGTAACAATAGGACTTATAAATCTCCAAAGGCATAAATAAGCTACAGCATAAACAACAGTATGAGATGTTCTGAAATAAGAAGCAGAGTTCTTTTGGAACTGATTGGTTGGACAAGAGTGAATACTTGCATTGTTAGTGGCTACCCTCAGGTCCAAAAACTCAACATCAATAGTTAAACGCCCATGGGACATCACATCAATTTGCCAGAAAAAGTCTTCGCTGCTTCGGAGGAGATGTTCGTGCACTGTCAAAAAAAAGGCCAAAAATTAATAACATCAATGAGGCTGCCGTGAGCACCAGTAAAGAGTCACTGCAGTAGTTATAGAAACAAGGTGACTAGGGAATAGCTCAGAAACAAAAGCCATTGGGCACTTAATGCTCAAAAGTGAACGATTTTCCTGTTTTTGTTCTATCCATATTATAAGAATGGTAAAGATACCCAAAGCCCAAGTTAACAAATTGTTGTAAGATCCAGATTTACAGTAACCCACTGTACTGTCAAAATTAGAAAACAGACACCTTGTTTTTCATGTAGAAGATGCATAAACACTAATTTTATGAGTAGGAACTGTTTTGAGTTTCGAAAGGTTCCCCCAAATGACTTTTTTTTTTAATGTGAGGCAGGAATAAGCAGGATTCTTGCTTCATACTTAATAGAGAAGAGTTTGTGAAAACATATTTACAAGTTGGTTACTCAGTTGTAGGGCTGTGAAACTATAAGTGAAGGCCTATTATCCCACTGGGATAAATATTTCCTAGGGTCTGCATGCCGGTGTGACACCAGATCCTCGCTTCATCATTGATACCCACTAGTAATTGGGGTGGTGTTTTGGCAAATTGTTGAAATGTTTTTGCATTCCTTTCCTTCCACAGCATCCAGGGAATTAGAGTCTGAAGACTTTTTTTGGGCAGTTAGTTCCCAGTCAACAGGGTGCATCATTCTTCAATTGTGCGGCACTAACACAATGATCCCCCCCCCCCCAACACACACACACACTAAAAAAAAAGAAAGGTAAAGCACTACTCCCTCTATTTTATATTATAAGATGTTTTAGCCCAACTTAGATTCATCCATGGATCAACCTATATGTTTTATATATGTGTCCAAATTCATTAGCATACATATGAATCTAAGAAAGGTAAGAAAATCTTATAATTTAGAACGCAAGTAATAGAATGAAAGGTAGACACCAGATCTTAGAAAGTCAAAGTTCATGCTGAGCATCTTCATGTTCGGTGCATTTTTACCTTGCACGCATGATTCTTAGAACTGAAATGGAAGTGTTATGCAAGATAGCATTTTTTTTCCTCTCTGGCCTATTTCCTAGAGGAATATCATGACTCTGTGGAAGCACCTTCAACTAGCCACCATACCTGACTGATACACTACATATCTGGTATGGGACTTGAAGTGTTGTAGTATTAAAAGTCATAGACAAAATGGTTACAGATAGCATCTAGATGGTCAGGTTTTCAAACTGGCGCATGGAGAGTGGACACGGCTCAGGTCAAAATAGGCACTAACAACCATGGTCCATAGCCTAAGACATAGGATCAAGTACGTTTGTTTCTTCCACAACAACACAACAATCTGGAATGCGCCAAGAAGAAGTATATGTACCAGGGGATTCACAGGAGCGGCGCGGCGGTCCGGCCCAGGAGGCGCGGAGAACGAAGCGGGCGAGCGGCGGGCGCTCCTTGGCCAGCCGGCCGGGCTCCGGGAACAGCCGCACGTACATCGATCGGCTCTTCTCCACCGACAGGTACCTGTAAAAAGAGAAGAAGGCATCGAATCGATATCAAAAACTTAGGATAGGGAAAGGAAAGAAGCTGAGAAGATTGGGGGTGAGGGGAAGGGGAAGGGGAAGGGGAAGGGGCCTCACCAGCTCCAGATGCCGATCTTGAAGGCGTCGGAGCGGCGGTAGGAGCAGGGGCCGAAGGTGTCGATGCGCCACTGGGCGAGGCGAGAGATGGTCTCCAGGCGGGAGTCCAACCCCCCGCTGCCGCCGCTCATGGTCGCCGTCGCCGGAGAAGAGGCCCAAACTGCTGCTCCTACCAACAAGTCACAAACAACTCACCAGACTTGAACAGCAATTCTTTCTTACAAAAAAAACATTTTTTTCTGTGAATTCAAAGAAGAAAAAAAAAGAAAGAAACATTTTTTCTGTGAACAACATTTTTCTTGGAGAGGAAAAAAAACATATTTCAACTAAACAGGAGATTTAACCATACAAAAAAAAAGGTCCCACCGGGATTCGAACCCAGGTCGCCAGATTCAAAGTCTGGAGTGCTAACCACTACACCATGGAACCATTTTAGTGATTTAAAATCTAAATTAAATTTTAAAAAAGCAGTAAAGCCCACTTGAGATAGCCATAGAAATTCAAAGCTTCATTGGTTAATTCTCTAGCTGACTGACGGGCCCATTAGTTGATACTTGATACTGTCTACTTCTCCGGCCTAACTGAGACCCATACGATTCAAAGCTTCGAACTGTAGCCGCTGCTAGAATGGCTCCTTTAGTTTTACTTATTGAAAGAAGTCTTATTAAGAAAAAAATTGTGCATAAAAACTTTGTATATGCATCTATATTGATTTAAAAACAAATGTCGTAAAATAAGCTACCAAGAAACAGTCAAAAAAATAAATTTTAAAATTAAGTTTTGAACTTTAATTTTTTTTGCTTATAACCATAAGTAGAAACAAAACAACGAGAGACCCTTATTTATCAACTAGTATTTGACAAATTGACCATTTCACAATTTATTTTAAAAATAAATTGCACCAAGAAATATTCAAAAATAGACTGGGGCCTTACTGCTAACCCCAATGACGTTAAGAAAATTGGTCTATTTGGTTGGTACCTAACTATTAACACTGAAATTTGGTACAATTTTACAGTGAATTTGATTACGGAAAGAAGCCGACCGATATATGGAAAGCCGAATTCGAGAAGAAATTGATAAGACCTTGGCAAGACAGTTCTTATCCATTCTTAAAATATCTCTTGTAATTAGGCATGACTAGTTATTTTTCTTTTCTTGTTAGGAAAGTTTTATCTCATCTCAAATGTGGACTTGTAACAACCCAAGGGTATAAATAGGTACACCCTGAGGCCTTTGTAACTAATCTTGACAAATAATACAATTTTAGCGTATCGCCACCCTTAGAAGTAGTTTTTGACCGAGCGGATTTTCGGCTAGGCTGCATCGGTTGGATCCAACATCTGGAACGTGAGTTCATTCTCTTCACCATGGTAGTAGTTGTATTGACTAGATTAGGACTTTATCAATTTGGTCTGATGTTCTGGCGTGGTTAGTGTGACTGCTAGTTATCGTGTTAGTTTTAGTTCAAATTTTGTATATTTAATCGTTCTGGTTAATTATCTTGCAATCGTATCGACTACATTGAGATTTTCTTGGTTAGGTCCAATATTCTGATAAAAAATGTGTTATTGATAGTGATTCTATTGGTTTGGTTCTAAGTTACACTTATACATTGAGTTGATCTAGTCGACCACTTTGAGTGATTTATGTTGATTTAATATTTTCTTTTTGACATATTCGATCTCGTACTGTCTTAGTTAGTTTCGATCGATTAGATTACAGTTATCAAATAGTTTATATTAAGTTGATTTATCTTGCGCACTGATTTATTAGAGTTCCAGCTGATAATTTATCAGTCATCGGCTCATTAGATCGTTAGTCTACCTATCTGTCTCTTACTAAGCATGATTTTATGTTGTATCAGTACGATCTGACATATCAAGATTATCCTTAATAAGTTAGATTATGTAGATCATGTTGGTACATTTATGCTTGCTATTGCCTACTGACAGTCATCGGCTAATCGACTCCTTAATGATGATAAATTTATGTGTAGTTTGATGTTGCATTAGTTCGGTCCGACCTATCAAGATTACTCCTAATAAACTAGGCAGGATAGTTTATAGATGTTGGCCGATTATAATTTGGTTGTAGTCGATGATCCTTGCAAGTTCGTACTCATTGCATTTATATCAACAACATAGCTGATTCCTTACTGCATTGCTCATATATATAGGTCAATCGGCTGGTCCTATCAGTCCATTGGTCGATCGACTGTTTGATTTAATTCTTTCTATATTCCTTGTCAATTGCAGAGGTCAAATTGATTTGCACGGATCGAACCCAATTCTTTAGAACTTGCATTGGAGTTAAGAAGATCTCCCAGACCTATGTGTGCTAGCGCAATTTTTGCATTACACGCTAGCACAATTTTTTGCATCAACACTAACTTTGCTACATCTAACCTTAGGCAAGTTGTGCTTTTTGTGGATAGTGTTAGGTACCTACCACAATTCTAATTTGTCTAACTCTTACTTACCTAGCTCACATGTCATTTACTCTATTTTATTGCCTAACTTTGTCAAGCTTAGTTTGATTTTGTTAGCTACAAAAGTGTGGCAAGACTAAAGTTAGTCCCCTTAGCCAAAAATGTGTTGTAATGTTAGCTCCTAACCAAAAAGGTCCAACATCTCAACACTATGACCATTGGTGCTGATCTCTTGTTCGAGGTGACAAAATTACCAAATCATCTAGTTGCATTGATCTAAATACAAGCACAAGCTACAAAAATTACCTGATGTTCGATCCATTCTCATCTCCTGCCTGCACTCACTTAGCCTGATGAGGAGTGAAGCTCAATTAGGTGTTTCCCTCGGGGATAACTACATATGCCATGCTAATAATACTTATGATATACCTTGTGAAACAATGATGAAACCCCGACACAACAATGATACTCATGATATATTGATAATATCACATTGACAATATATAATGCCTACGATACCCCTCATACATTGACAATAACACATTGATAATACCTCGTATACTCAACTAAAATACCAATGATATTTCAAAATACATTTACCATATCTAAAACTATGAACTCAAGCATTTTGATACCATTGTGGTGTCATGAACTCATGAAATATTACCAATATGTTATATATGATATCCATATATATCATGGCACCTTATGATATCATGACACCCGTTGGTACCATGAATTTTTCATCATTCCCATAGGTATGACTAATGTTTCACAATACCGATAGGTATAATGGTACCCCGTAGGGTATCATCGATGTTTCATGATACATAGATGTATTAGGTACCATATGATATCATGATTCCGGTAGGTATCACCGATGTGATCTCGTTAGGTATCACCAATGTTTCATGATACCCATATCTAGTATGATACTTTGTGATATCATGATACCCCGTAGTTATCACCATAATGTCATGGTTCCCATATGTAGCATGGTACCTCGTGGTATCATCATACCCATAGATGTCATGATAGCTTTGTGGTATCATGAAGTATGAAATCCTATATATATATATGTATATATATATATATATATATATATATATATATATATATATATATATACACATATACATATACATATATATATATATTGAATTTTTATAGTGATACCATATAGGTATATCATGATTTTAATTATGATAGTATAATAGAGATATATCACCTATATTATAGTGGTTTTCATGCATGTATTACCTGATAAGCCAGCAAGCAGACAATGAAAGCATTTGTAGGTATTACTAAGGTTTTATGGTGCTCTCATTAATATATCATAAAATTTCCATGAAGTGTTTGGTTCATCTCCACCTTGCATGGTCTAGTCTATTAGAATTTATTTTAGCTTGAAGAGGGGCCTTTATATATATCACCCAAACAAACATAACAGATCGGTTGGAATTGCTAAAACAAAGCCAGCCTAGTATGGGTAGTATATGTACATGCCGGGTAGCATTATGGGGCATGTGCTTATTCAGAATAAGCGCTTAGCTCATGCAAGAGAGAGGCATGCCGAACACATCTAGCAAGTCAAGTATATTGTTAAGATAGTATACTATATGCTAGTTGATACCTATCTAAAATCAAGGGAAAAATAGTTCTCCATAGTTTTCTATATCTAAAGGGATCAAAGGGCATGAGGGCCCACCATGATCATAGCGTCGTCTGCAAGCATGGAGAAAAGACATAGGTCACAATGCACAATGCTCCCAATGGTGAGTACTAAGTAGCACTCAAGGACAATATAAATATGCCTCCAAAAATTTTGGTCTAGTTGCTTTTTTCCCCTCCACCATTCATCTACTTAATATATCCTTTTTCTTATACCATATTTCTAGCTACTATCTCTTCTCCCCCTCCCCCCCCTCTCAAAATCTCACCATTTTGAAATTAGTAGCCACCACAAGTCGCTTTCCCCTAGCTCTCAACAGACCTCTCTTTAAAATTTCACCCCAAAATCCTGCTCTAAAAGTGCACCCCTCCCCCCATCCAATCCGGGACCAACAGGTGGTTAATTACTTGTGCCAGACAAGAAGGCAACTCATCCTCATCCCACTATTGTAGAGGTTCTCAAGCAGATCTAGGAGGGGACAACTATAGTAAAGAGGACATGGCCTTGTGTATTACCATGTAGTGACTTATGATCATGTGTCATTTACATCTTAAAACTATGGCCCTAAACATATAAACCTTAAGAACACCTCTAAGAAAAATTCAACCAATTTTTGGATGGACACGATTTATTTAAGATTCATGTAATACCACCTTTCATTTTTCTTCTTTGCATTTCCAATTCCATTGTCGACACATATCCCCCTTTTCCCTCCTGATCTATAGACCACAACCAACATACTACATCATTTACCTTGCATATATTGAAATTGTTCTAGACTTCTTGCCCTAACTAGATGGAGCATGACAACTAATTTCACTAAAGAGGTATCGTCGAGGTCCTCTAAGCTTGCATCCACACGTCCTCCACCCTTACTCTACCCCCACCGTCCCCGCCACACTCTTTTTCCTCATCTTCTCAGTGAGACACACACTCTCTCCCTGCCTTACCTTCCTTGTCTCTAATAGCTTGTGCAACTTGATCTGCTACAACCTCCCTTGACATCCTAACTAGTTGACATACTCATCCCCTAGTCATCACCGCCGCGCCCTTGCCACAGCTCTCGTGGTGCTACTGTCACCTAGCTCGCCGCTTCCCTAGCCATCCTTCTAAGTCTAGGGAACCCGACCTCCTCACCTCCCAATCCTTCTTCCACCCCGCCCTAACTGTAGGACCAAATTGCTTCACAACGCTACCGTATTCAGATTGTCAAACAACGAAAGAGGTGCACAAATATCCACATTAATTTGTGCTAAGTAATTCCGATTGAAATTTTTAGGATTTCAGGCAATTTCAATCTAGCTAGGATCCCAAATCTTAAACCTATATATTAACTCCATTCCCGAATAAGTGATATTTGGAACTAGAAGAGAGCACTCGTTCCGGGACGGAGGATGTAATACATTAATTTTTTGTAAAATAAAGATTAAAAAACTCAAATATTAGGGAATGACCTAATAGCAATTAAATAGGTAAAAGTGAGGCTTCGAACCCAGGCTGGCTAGCCCACCACCTCGTGAAGCTAGCCAGAAGATCCCTGGGTGTTTTCTCATAAAAAAAGAAAGATTAGAAGTGATAAACTATGTACGTCTGGGCGCATGAATCACAAAAGGATTGAAACAACTGATCATTGCATTAGGATGGACCGCCCAGCCGTCTGTTATGATTGCAATGGTAGTGGAAGTTGCTATCCATATATATCTCCCGCGGCTTCAATTTCAATTCGTTTAATTGTTGATTAACAGTGAAGGTATCTGCTGGGTTTAAGCAATCTTGTATCTAGCTATAGCTAGCTAGGTGTACTAACAAACTGTTTTATATCTATCAACTTAGGACGGCAAATGGAGAAACACGTCATAAACATTATATTCAACAACAAATTGAATATAGATACAAATCGATCAATACTACTGCAGGTGAAGCGTATAGTACATAAGTAGACAATGATATATATGTATATATATGATGTATAGATATATATATAGTGATAGTACAGATGTGAACATATAGCACCTAAATGCTATCTAACTTAATCATCATCAGTTACAAACCTTGCTCAGCAATGAGGTCAAAAGACGAACAACCCATAGATACGCACACTAGTAGCTAAGAATGAACTAACAATAACCGTGTACATATATGGAATAAGCACATATATATATGCATGCCTGCAGATGATGGCCAGTCAAATTAATGTATACATTATGGAGTAATTATAACTAGTACTAGTACACTCGATCGTGGTGCGTATATGTGTGTAAGAAAGAGTTCATGCATGACGAATGAATTGTCAATTGATAACGTGGACTTAATCGATGATCAGTCACGGTCATCGATGAACGTCCCAGCTGATGAAGAAATATTGTTGCTGTTCTTGGAGCTGGAAGCCGAAGGCAGCTGGTGGAAGAGCTGCGCCGGCGGCGGCAGCAAGCTGGTGAGCAGGTTCCAGTCGACGATGCCGGCGGCGGCCGCGTGCTGATCAACGTCGACGCAGCTGCTGGCCTGCGAGACGTAGCCTTCGCCGTCGACGGTGGGGCTCTCGAGCGGAGGCATCATGTCGGAGAAGTGCAGCTTGGAGTCCGTGCTACCCAGAATGTTGCTGTGGTCGACGACGTTGGTGGCAAAGAGAGCTGTGGCAGCAGCAGCGCTCATCAATGGCCGCGAGGCGGCGGCGAAGCTAGGGTTGTCGTGATGCAGCAACAAGCTGTAGTTGTCGGGGACGGTGGTGTAGCCGCCGCCGTAGCTGCCGGGGATGCAGCCGTACGACAGCCTGTGCTGCTGCTGGTTGGGCATCGGCTTCTGAAACGCGCGGCACACAACCCACCCTTCCTCCTGCAATATCCATCCATCTATCAGATTAGTTACTTCATGTTAATTTTGGTTGCGATTATTATACATATGTAACTTAATTCATCCATGAATTGAATCATGTTAATTTCATCATGATGAATATACATTAATTGGCTTAATTCTTGCCTGCGTGGGCGCGTGCTCGTTGGACTGGAGACGATACTCATGGATAATCCAGTCGGTCTTCCTGCCGTTGGGGGCACGGCCCTTGTAGAACACCAGCGTCTTCCTCATCCCGATCACCCTTGTCGACGGCGACGGCGACGACGACAGCACCGGCTTGTCCCTGCCGGTGGCTTTCCAGAACCCCGCCGCCGTCGCGCGGTTCGTCCTCGTCCCGCTCGGGTACTTGCGGTCCTTGTAGCTGAAGAAGTACCACTCCGTCTGCTCATCGCCGCCATGCCCGCCGTACTTGCACCGCTCTGCGCGCATGAGTAATAAGCAAATTAAATTGACGCATGCATAGCATAGGCATGGGACATGGTTAATCGATCAATGACCTTGTAAATAACCAAAATACCTACCTTGAAGATCCCATGGCTCTATCCTGTAGAGATCGAGCTCCTGGATGATGTCGAGGTCGATCTTCTGGGAGGCCACCTTCCTGGCGAGGTAGTAGCCGACCAGCTCCTCCTCCGTCGGGTGGAACCTGAACCCCGGCGGCACACACGGAGACTCTCCCGCCTCCTCCTGCTGCCGATCCATCGCCGGCCCCCGATCGATCTCAAGCTTCCACCTGCTAACTGCAGCTCAATTCTTGTAGCTACCTAGCTACTTGCCTGCTAGCTTCGATCGATTCGTCTCGAACTCAGGCTGCTAGTAGCTGCATAAATCGAAGCAAGCATGCATGCATGCAGCAAAAGCTATATATCATCAGCTAGCTTCTTCAGATAGATGCTTAATTCAACTTGAGCTCAATCTCAGTGTAGGCAATCAGCTAGCTGCAAGCAGTGCGAGTGCATCTGGATGGGTCCAAGGCTGGAAAAGCTCCTAGAAATAGGACAGCACTCATGCAATGCAAGATGACCTAATGAGCCAGCCAGTAGTTGCACCATACCTATACAGGCCTAGTCGTACGTACATACACTCACATAAGTCTCATCATATACCATTAATTTAATTAATCTGACGAACGAGAAGCAGCGCTTCAGATGATCGAATTAGAACACGCACGGACAGTCAGCAGCTAGCAAGCTGTACACGCCTGTACCTACTAATTAATTACTACTACTATATAGTTTAATTAGGGACAGGCAAGCATGGACTAACTAGCAGATCGAGCTGAAATTAAGGGGTAGCTGCTCAGCTTGTAACATACCAAAGTGGCTTCTGCTGCTAGCTGCTAGGAACTGGAAAAGCCAGACAGTACTGGCTTGTGGACAGTATGAGAGGCTTTTTGGAGGGTAGAGAGAGAGAGAGATCTAGAGAGAGAATAATATGTGTGCATGCAATATTTGTCTTCCTAGCTTGGAGTGCACTTCAGGACTCATGCACATCCACCATCCATACTGATCTCTCCTCTCACACCATACCATACAACCATATAGTACTAGTACTTGCTCCTTTCCCAATCCTACCTAAAGGTTTGAGCCTTGGCCACATCTTCTCCATACAAATTGAAAACAGCATATATATATATATATATGCTGTTTTCAATTTGTATGGAGAAGATGTGGCCAAGGCTCATGATGCATGCATGTAGCTGGTAAACAACGACTCATGATGCATAAATAGGTACGACATACCAACAAATTTAAGATCATACAAAAAAGTGTACTTGTTAGTTTAATTGGCATATATTATCAAGTGCTCGTGCACTCACCTAATTGGATCGATAACCACCATATGCATGCAGTACAGTACAGCAGCAGGCAGCAGACCGGAGGAGTTCACAAGCCCCAACTAGCTAGCTAGTTAATGAAGAACATATATTACGGTGGTGTGGCTAGCTATAGATCGATGAGATGATGGAGAGAATTTAGTTGGTATCCAAGGGAGCTTTGTGAGGTATTTATACATGAGAAAAAAAAGGCAGGCATATGATCGAGTGCCTGGGCTGCGCAAAGGTGATCAGGATCAGCTCTTGCTTGATTGATTAAGTGCGCGTGCGGTGGAGATCTTCAGCGCGTGTAGAATCTAGAGAGAGAAAGGGACAGCAATATATTGATCATGGAAGGCAGGGAGACACACAGCCAGCATATGCAGATTGCAGAGAGAAAGCAGGAAGGGAGCTATGGCTAGAGAGAGAGAGATAGAAAGAGTTAGCTTGTTTGGTCGGTTAACAAGTCACCAAGCGACCACCACCACTCAGTAGATGAAAGTGACTCCTTCATCTGTCCCCAGCAGCTGAGACTTGAGTACAAACAAACACTAGTCATCAGCTTAAACTACCTAGCTAGCTAGGTTAATTAGCTAGCTTGCTAGCTACAGCGCTAGCTGCACATCGATCGATCGAACGATATGATAGATATCGATCTCCATCTATCGATCATATCTACCTTATATTCTTCCGCGTATATATGTGTCCTATAGAATTGAAGGAAAAAAACACTAGAGATATTATTACGCAGACAATAACTTGAGCACATGCCGTTGCTTTCTGTCCCCCATTTAATTTTCTTAGATACATATATCTCTCTTAATTAGTACTGTAGTTCAGTATAGACCTATAGCTTAGTTCTCTAAGTGTGTAACTATATTTTCCCAAAGAAAGATATATATATATATATGTATATATTTATTATTTAGCTGGTTTAACAAATGCGGGCTATGGAAACTAGCCATGGTGCATGTCGATCAGATTGCATCAGGAGACCCTAGCTACTAATTAATTAAGATATAAAAGATCAAGAGATTGTCTGATAAGCTAGAAGAGATCGGGGAAGGGATACATGCATGCATTGCACATATGGCCAAAATTGTTTAGTTACCATATCCATTTTCCCGCCGTTATATTGAGCTTCAAGGCTAGCTTTTGGTACTTAGAACAGACGCTAGCCAGCTTGTTCAATTGCATATATATATATAATCATTAATTTGTTTTGACAGGGAAGGGCATGATCGATCATCATGTGCATGCGTGTGGATCCCACAAAATCATATATACTACACTAGCTAGGTATATGGTACTGCGTATCGATCGAGCAATAATTTAATACTCCTGCAGCTACATATGATCAGATCATCGATCATATCCTCTGGATCGAAGCACACACACATAAAATGCGCATCATTGTGTTTGTGTAATTCTGTGCTGTGCATGCTAGCTAGCAATTCGATCTCGTCTTCGGTGACGATATATAGTATATATATGTACACTGCTTAATTAATTAATTAATTAATTGTTCTTATATATTTTTTAAGTTTGGTGCTTGTCATTGTCTGGCTTGGTGAATGCACGTAATGTCTGGCTCCACACTCAAATGATCAGATAAAGACGGCTCTGGATTCACGAGATCTCTCTACATGATGTATGAAATGCATGCTAGCTAATATTAATCAAGTTACATAATCCACATTTGGAAGGAGTTTTGGGCCGACCTGTCCGCTGCCACGGTAATTAATTAACTAACTAAAAGAGATCAAGCTAGTGTGTTCGTAAATCAAACTTATCGTCTCCATGGTATCGATCGTAGCCAACCCCCACTAACACTAACCAACCAATCAACAGCAGCTAGCTAGTTAGCTTCAGTATTTTCATATACTATTTTGCTTCTGTTCCAAGGTTTAGTGGATAGAGTATGTTGATGTACAAGCTAGTACTGATTGATCCCCCATGCTCTTACATGAATAATACTATTGTATATATATTCCATATCCATTGCTAGCTGGTTTGAGGTACCTTTTAATAATTTCTTATTGGGCCATTTGTTTGGACAGAGGTTAAATATTAAACATGTAAAGTACAAGGAATATATATGCATCATGCATGTATCCAGCCGATCGATATGCAGAACCACAACGACTAATATTTATATGATAGTGTAATTAAAAGAAGACGTAAAGTAATATATACTGTGGGTTAATTACGTCCATGTACTACACCACTGCATATTCACATTTCAGGTGCATGCACTATTTGCACTAACTAGCTAGGGATATCCACAGATGGATGAACGGTTAATTTAATTTAGGGCCAGCGTTAGTTTAATTCAATCAACCAAATTAATATTATAATAAAACGTATTTCACTTAATTGAACTGCAGCAAAATTATGATTACCTGCGGATCAACCTAAGCTCATCCCTGGTTAATTTGCACCTAATGAGAAATACATATATATATATATATATATATAAAATATAGTTTTTTCTATGTGATGTGTTTTCAAGGAATGAATGCAACATTTGTAATTGCTTAGTGACAATTAATAGTAGTGTGTGTCATCCAGCTAAAGCGATGTGCACACACGCGCGATCTAATATGGAAATTCTACCGTGTCAAATATATATATATATATGCCTGCATATGTCTGTAGAAATCATGACTACTAGAAGGTTTGCTTGGTTTTCGAGGAACAAATTAGCTACGCATCCTTGCTAATATTAGCTGGTTAGCTAGTCATTTGAGTATATAATCCTCCGTTTGAAAATATAAACATTTACACTATTCAAATTTTCTACCACAGTATAAGCATTTATACAGTGATTTTCATGACTTCAATCATTTCAATAATATCCAGAGCCAATTAAATGCTTAAAAGAAGAATTTAATATATTTAAAATTCAAAAATTAACCATTGAAATAGCTAAAAGAAAATCTTTTTGACATCTTGTTAATGCTAAACAACCTAAAAGTACATATATTTTGAACGGAGGTAATATATTATATATATGTACCTATATGAAATACATACATGATATGTATACATATACATGTGTAGTATATTATCTATGGTAATGACAGTGAGTCTGGCATCTACCAACTATATAATATATTGTTTTACCAACTATTTCTTTATCTATAAAATATTTAAAAATAGTCGTATATATTGGTTCTATTTTTCATCTCTAGAATACAAGTTCCGAACAATACTAACATGTATATAATTTATATTTCTTCGTGCATATACATATATAAGCTCCATGCATGCATCGAAGAGGACAAATAATTAATTATGTACGGTTTAATTAGTCAAGGTTTCTTGTAGGACTGTACTGTATGGTAAGCCTTTGCATGCCTTGTCAAGATCAATCGCAGAGAAGAGATCCTGTTCAACACGCCACAGATCTATTTATCGATGATCTACATGAACGTACACATCGATCCATCGAATATATGAGACGTCTAGCTTTGATCGAGATGCTGATTTGATCGTTGGATCGCGATAGATTTACGCGTGATCCATGGACTAGTAGCTACTGTGAACAGTGATCCAACATCGATGTGTATGGTCTCATTTTTCTGCTGGATCTGATAGATCGATCTTTGTTACCCCTCCGTGCAAAATATACATGTTTATATTCGAAATCAGAAATAGCTATGGTAGACCAACTATTAATGTACGTATCACACCCAGACATCATTTATCAAATTACTCGATCTCTCTATGTTTTGTACTCTCTTCATAATTTTTTATAATTTTAGACTCACGTTTAATCATTTTTCTTATTCAAAAGAGTTATATAATTATTAATTATTTTGTTATGATATGATTTATTATTATAGAAACTTTAAGTACGTATGTCTTATAATTTTACATATTTTGATATAGATTTGAATAAGACAAATGGTTAAATATGAAAAAATAATCAATGGTTCGTATATATAAAAATATGGAGTGAGTATAAGCTTAAGTAATTAGCTAGCTAGTGCATGCCGGCTGATCGAAGCAGATCGACTCTTCTCCCTTATTGGACCTCACAAAAGCCGGCTGTCCCCTCCACTCGGAAATCATATTATTATATCATTCAGTCAAATTAGTGCTGCTGCAAAGCAATTAAAGGCCGCATAAAAGCTATGGTTAACAAACACTACTATTTATATCCATTTTAGTAGTAATTAATTAAGATCGATCGCAGCTAGATATCTAGCTATACTGACCTGATCGATCATCTCTTGTGTATCGATCCCATTTAAGACAATGTTGATCTTATCAATCGCTCGCAAAATTAATGAGATAAATTATTAGCATATAATTAATTAAATATTAACTATCCAAGTCTAAAAATTCTAAAAAGTGGATTTTTTTAACTCTTTTTGAAAAATATGTATAGAGAGACTTTTTTTTATCTTCTCCACAGTAACTATCGTCTTGTTGTATTTTTTTTAATATACATAAGGTTGCATGAGATGATTCCCGTGCATCCAAGATAAGAATGACTTTCTTATGAGGTGTTGAGTTTGAGGATCCATAACAATAAGTATTTTTCCCTCAGTTTTTTATAATGGTTTGTTAAGTTTGTGGCACAATATAATGCCCTTAGAGAATGTCTCTACTTACTTATATATAGACATATAAAACACCTTTATAATTAAATATGCACGTACTACAATATATAAATACACTTTATATAGTCTCTACTTTTTATAGACGTAAAAGATACCTATAGAAAGTATAGAAAAATATAAACACAATTTATAAATTGTATCTACACTACTGTATAAAGGCACTTAAACAAGGGTTTTTTTCTTCTTGGATTGGAGTCTTTGTGTGGCGAAGGAAGTAGTGAATATAGACTTTGCCTAGCTGATATTTGTTAACAGGGTTCTAGTTTTGTCTTTTTGACTTGCGGACCGTACAGTGAATTGCTACGTTAAATAGCGAGCGCTAAGTTTTAATCTGCTATATTTATATTTAGTATGATACTTTCTCCGTTTCGTAATATAAGATTTTTTAGTTTTATCTAAATTTATATAAATGCTAGTGAATTTAGATATATATATATATATATAGATTATATACGTTTATTAATTAATAAATTTAGATAAATTTAAAAATTCTTACCATCAATATAAAACAGAGAGGGCAGTGTCAAGGACATGTACCGGTAGGACACGTACCTAGGTTGTGTAGCAAGTTAAAAGGAAATTGATTTTGTCACCAGAGAAGAGAAGAGGAGTGGTCGTGCTTAGCAAAAGAGTAGTCAAGAGTAAAGATGGATCCTCGCTGCCAATTAAGAAAAGGTTGCTGTACGTACTTATTTATGACCGTGTTGGTAGACAGACGCTGCCTGCCTGCCTATGTTACGTTGTAGCTGGAAATATATATAAAATAAAATATAGTTTAAATTTGTATGTGTCGGATTTTGGCCGGTGATTAATTTGCGTGACGGACTTGATTATTGCTACCTATAATCGAAGCTTCTGGATTAATTTGACTGACCATCACATCACAAAGCATATATATATATATATATATATATGCATGATCGATTCTTAGTTGTCTTTCGGTCGGGCGGTCGGCCCAGTGTTGTCTGCATGGTAGTGGAGTTTGATCCTCTCCAGCGTCAGCACCTTTCTGTTTCCGATTCTTCGGTACTCAAAAGTACTGGCTCCATTTTTATTATTTCACGCACTTATTTTTAACTCGGCTATTCATCATATTGTTCTATAAGATTCTAAACCATATATGAGTTTTATGAAGATTTCCTTTATGATCAACATCTACTATATTAAAGAAATAGTTCAAAAATTAGCCACCATGCATGTCCGCTCCGCACACTAGAAATTGTCATGTTAATCGAATAATAATAATGATAATCCAGTCATCGAATCATAGCGGGTTCTGTATAGATTTGGATCAATGTAGATACAACTGTATCCAAATAGAGAAGTTAAAAGTTGTAATGTTGTATACTAAACCTGATTTTATTTCTAAAATATGTTGTGTGCAAATTACAACTGAATGCATGAAACATAAAGAAAAGAAAGCAAGATAAAATCTAACTCTATACATTTTAATAGTTGTATACAAAATTTAATTATATTTTTATAGCTTCATAAACACACAATATATATATATATATAAAGAGATGTATATCAAATCTAATCCAATTGTATTTTTATCTAGCTATATATGTGCAATTTAGCACGGGAAATCCCATAGTTATAACCTTCTGGATTTAATATATTTACTTGTGCCTATAAATAATTATCATATACTCAGTTTTACCATCATCCATTAGTGGATCATCAGACATATTACTGGAACTCTAAGTAACGGGAAACAAAAGAGAATATACCGTACCTAAGAGCTAAGGATGTGCCTCCTCTTTGTTTGATACTCTAATTTAAAGGTGAACTCAATAATTGTCTGGTTCTTCTCCTTTGGAGTATATTACAAAGGATGTAAATTAGTAAATCACTAGCTAGGGTATTGAACTTCTCTGTCCTAGTACATAGTATAGTAGAACAAATTTAATTACAGTCCAAACTTCAAAAGCAAATTAAAGGGCATATGTATATGTGCAGAGCGTACTACTTGTGATGTAGGAATCCTCTTTTACCGCCGCCCCACCACTACCAAATCAATCGCACTCTCCCTTCTAAAAGCCCCTTTTCGAACAAACGGTACGTTTATCGAGTAATTTGTAGAATTCAAAGCCCATACAAAATTTTCCTCTGTGGTCTTTCTGAGACAAAAAGGATTAGAACTTATCAAATCCTATAATGTAAATTTCTAAGGATTAATTGGCTCAATACATATACATTTAAATGAAGGTTAGCAAAAGCCCTAATCTCTTCAAAAAAAAATTGAGTCTATGTCTCATCTAATTTTTCTTGCGGTTTATTTAAATAACCATTGCTACATTGTTTCTCATGCGGTTTATTTAAACAACCATTGCTACATTTTTATTATGTTTTATAATCCGTTGTTTTGGACTTTTATTGTTGTCAAAATTCTCTCTTTTTTTGTTACCTTCAATTTCTAAGTTGTATGTTTCAAAGGAGCTCAACCATGCTCACACCTCGTGCCCTAATATATATGAGATCAAGCTCTTGGTAGAGAAGAACCAAAGTACAAATCTAATTCAAGGCTTCTATTTTGAAAATAAAAGCTATTGAGGGAAATTAAGTTAAAGAAACGTGCTGGAAAACTGTTTTAGAAAACACAAGTGTGGTCCAAACTCAAATGACATTAACAGAACGAACACTCACGTGTTAAATCAAATCAAATCAAATGGATATGCAGTAGTAATGGAGTAATTGCATAATTCCTTGCCATTCAGGGGATCTGGGGTACCGCAGTTCAAGAGCAGAACCATGCCAGTGGGAGCCTTGGAGGCTGCAAAACCAAAGATGGCTTTGCCTATTACACGTATTTCAGCAAAGACAGTAGTAACTCAGTTCCTGCCTTCGCTCCAAAAACAAGAATGTGTGGCATACACAAGCAATTCATAAACCTACAGGCAAAAGAGTAAAAGGAATGCTCCCTAAACAAACACCATTTTAGCGAATGACTACTACATGCCTACAGCACACCCAAAAAATCCTTCGGTTAGATCAACAGTGCAAGGGAAGCAACTCGTCTGCTGTGTCACCAAACAATATAGTTTCAGCTTTTCAGGTAGCTTGAGATCAATCCTCCTTGTTACGAACCTGCCGAGCACGGTGCCTAAGTTCAGCCCTTTTCCATCTTACCATCAGCAGGCAGAGTGTGACAAGAGTGTTCACCTACAAAAACAAGACAAGAAACAGTTGCTGACAATGCACGGGATGAAAGACATAAATGATCAACTAGATGAGACAAATGCATGCACTTACCAAAATGAGGATCGTTATCAAAAGGAGGGGCCCAGACCAGACAACCGAAATGAACAGACCTTGGGGATCAAAATAGTTCTGGCTTGAGAAGCTCTTCCAGTGTTGTCCTAAGAATGTATTTATTCTCTCAGCAAGAAATACACCAGAAACTGCACCAAATCAAGAAGAGCATGTAAATACAAAAGCAACCTAGCATACCATAAAAAACTCATTCTGACATTAATGATACATACAAAATATGAAAGAGAGTTTTCGCTAATGCTGTGCTATCATCTATTCATCTTGCGGCCTTTAGGGATTGAGATATTCAGACTACTAACAGTAAATTCATGCTGAAGATAACTGAAACAATAGCAATGCATGCCCTTCACATTTACTGCATGTAACAAGAATCTGCACAGGTTTACAGTGCACTTATTGACATAATTCACCAGTAAGTAGTTCAGTATTCCTACCAATGTATAACTTAGAAGGTTCTACCACTGAAGAAACATAAGTTTTTAGCAAGTAGGTAAAACTCCACACAAATGTGCTTGTCTTTTACGGTTTTAGGGAACCACTACCCACATTTGTGGGAAAACGTAACTTAGCAAGCATGATAAAAACAAGACAGTTATGGTTGGTAGAGTATACCATCTAAATATCATACTGGCAGAATATAGGAAAAGGGCAAACCTATTTCTATGAATTTATTCAAGAAATATTAGTATGAAATTGCAGAACCATGTGAAACAATAACAGCAACCAAGACAAATCAGAACTTACATGTTAAAGCTGACAAGATAAGTTGGAAGTTGACATTTCTCCTTGAGATGATTGTTACCAGCAGCAGAAGGGCGTGAAAAATTAACATGCTGATCAACCAAGGTTCCTGATGAATGTGAAGGAAATAAATATGAGATTAATGAAGGGAAGAATAAAGATTATAGCACAGAAAATAGAATTGATATGATGAGCTACTGCATATACTTAAGGTTTGCTAGGTTGACAAAACAGACAATTGAAGGCAAATTAGATATAGCAAAATATGGTTATCCACTACACAAGGTATTTGGATTACCACTAAATTTCGTTTGTATTTAATACCACTGGTAGTGTGCAGTTGGTTGGTCATTCAACAAGTCTAACTACGTCTATTAGCTTCCATTCAATTTTTCACAATTTGACACAAAAAATGAATAATGCGGAAGTTCAAATTGTGTGGTGACTGGCTCAATGAGGCTTTCCCCAGCAACACGCTACACGGATGGCCTGGCAGCATAGACGGAACAACATAACAGGAAAGCACAAAACATGTGAAGTTCAGCTATGGTATCACATCATGATAGTAGATTAGATATGCCTTTTCCGTCAGCATGGTATCACTACATACATGCTTGTAAAAACCCAAAGCTAATTCTTTTTCACCATCTACCCATGGCTTTCATGGACAACGTAGGAAAGGCAGGCACTCAATAATGTTGATTGGGGCAAACCATTATGGCCATGGAAACTATATAGCTATACCCGTCAGAAGAAGCAAGAGAATCATGTTTACAACTCCTCGCCCTTTTTGCGGGACTCTTGGATGAATACCATCACAGGGTTGCTCATTAATTTGCTAATCAAGCACTCTTCTATAGTACACCCAAAATTAGCTGTTGAATCCATTCCCTTTGATAAGCCCTCAACTATCAGCTAGACCGTAGAGTCGATCGATCGGTCGGAAGGGCAGAGATGATTGTCGTGTCTAATCTATTATATACGGATTATGGATCCCACCCGCAAGTACCTACTGATACTGATACTGATACGCTGATCGATTAAGAAGGAAAAAAACGCGATTTTTCATGGATTATTCACACCTGATGAGAAGAAAAAAATGATGCGGGATTCCGGTGTGGGTTGGTTAGGTCCCGCCCATGGCCATCCCGTGGATAGATCTGGGTAAGAAATGAAGAATGAGGCGCAAGGGATACGGACCTTCCAGTCGACGGCGTGGAAGAATCCGAGGAAGGAGTCGAGGGCGGGGCGGAATCCACGGCGGAGGTCGGAGGAGACGCGGCCGAAGAGCTCCGCCACCACGTCTGCGTGCTCATTGAGCGCCTCGCGCACCTCATCCACCGCGCGCCCCAGCACCCCCGCCGGCGCGTCCCCCATCGATCTCTCCGCCGATCTGCTCGCTCCGTCGTCCAAACAGAAAAAGAAAAAAAAAAAAAAGGTGCTCTGGAGTAGAAGGCCCGGATCAGCGTCGATCGGGGCCCACATGTCAGCTTCCCTCGTGCTCTAGAACTTTTTGTACACCTCCTACACTAGTACACAATACTAGAGAGTACGGTTCGATTAGGGTGGTGTTTAGTTGTCAAAATTTTTTAGTAAAAAAATCACACATCGAACGTTTGATAGTATGAAAAAACAAATTTTACGGCTAGTCTCGAAACTGCGAGACGAAATTTTTGAGTCTAATTAATCCGTCACTAGCACATGTTGGTTACTGTAGCACTTATGGCTAATTATGGACTAATTAGGCTCAAAAGATTCGTCTCAAGATTTATTTCGTAACTGTGCAATTAGTTTTTTTATTCATCTATGTTTAATGCTTTATTTAGGTATCCAAGAATTCGATGCGATGTTTTTGAAAAAAAAATTTGGAAACTAAACAAGGCCTAAAAATTGGAAATCTTACTCCCAGCTGTTCATGATCTCTTTTTCAGAATTCATTGCACGAACAAAAATCTTAACTTGGTGAATTAACCGTGACCATAAAACTTTAAACTGGCAATTCAGCATGCAGTTTTAGGTTATTGACGTAAGATAAGAAGGAATACAGCAAAGGATAAAACTAACGAGCTACTACATGGAGATGACTTTAGACCTGTACTACAAATAAGTTTCAACATGAGTGCATTCTGGATTTCGGCTGCTGTGGTCTGGTCTCTGATTCTCTACAGTAGCCAATACATGTCTTTAGGAATTGGGTGATCACCTAACTCACATGACCTTGATGATTTACGACGATAGAGATGATACTTTTACTTTGAGACTTTAGTTCATCATCAGTCTGTTAGAAACTGTGGGGTAGGGTGATTGTTTCGCTTTTGTATGGAAAAAAAGAGATATGATATATTTCTAAATACAACTTTTACATATTTGTTGTTAGCGATCTAAAAGTCAAGACTGAAAAATAAACTATAATAAAAAAACAAAGTCTACTTAAGTTAAGGTTAAAAATTTAAATTTTAACTTATAAGTATAAATAAAAGTGAAAAGAGTAAAAAAAAATTGGGTATGGATCGGTAGCAATTTGCAAAAGGTTGGTAGTAAGTAGCAAACGGATTTCTATAGCGAGGCCACATGCTCATTTGTGTCTGGAGAGAGGCTGATCGCAAATGCGGTCGGGGCTTTGGAGCGGTTCGATGAGAAGCAAACAGAAGGGCAAGCGTCTTTGGGATGCGATAAGAAATAGTCCAATGCAAAGCAAAGCGAGTAGACATTGGGCCGAGGGTGTATACGCAGCCAAAAAGCACAGAGAGAAGTTTTCTACTGGTTGCCGCGACAGGAGAAGGTAAGGGGATCGAAACCTTAGACCGCGATGTGCTATTTCCTTTGTTCCTCAGGTAGCGTGAGGACAGGGCGGTAAATATAATATTGTCTTATTTCACATTATAATTTTTTGGTTATTTCTATGTCTATATAAATGTAATTTAATACGCATATAAATGTATATATTAATTTTTAATAAATTTGGGTAGTGTAGGTATTAATAAAGAAACTTATAATTCGGAGCATAATTAGTAAGAAGCTAGTGATTCAAACAGGAGCACTGCGAAATCACCTACGATGTTCTGGACGTGGCAAATTGTAAAGCACACAATGAGTAGGTGCCATTTTATATTTTAAGAAATATAATAAAACGCAAGGATTTCATTTCAGCAATACTAATAAATTGGAGTACGTTCTCGAAAAAAATTGGAGCACTGTACAGGAATTGAAGATCGAGGACGACAATTTTGTTTGTTTGTTTTGCTTCTACTCCTGCAGCTATTTCACATCTCTTCTCCATTCTCATCGCCTTCCTCCGTCGGCCGGCGGTCGCTGCTCTGCCCTCCACCGTGTAATCCTCCTCCTCTTCCCCCCTCGCTCATGCTCATGGCAGCCGACGTCTCCATCCCCACGCGGCCTCTCTGCTCTCAGTCTCAGGTCTCCTCCTCCTACCACCCGCTCATTCTTCTTCCCTTCCCCCTTTTCCACTTTCCTGGTTGGAAATCCATCAAAGGTTCACCCTTTTTCCCCTCATGATGCATTTCTCCCGCCAACGTTACTATTAGTTAGATTCTTCCTTCCCCCTTGCTTGATCTGATCTGATATTCTGATTTGGATACGGAAGGGGTTAGGGCTTATCTTTCGGACCTTGTTTCTTTCTAGGGGGTTTCTTGCGTGATTTCGACCTCAAGATGTCGTCTTTCCTCCAAACCACCATCCATTTTAGTGTTCCGGTGGTGATCCAGTTCAACTTATTTTCGGAGAGTGCTCGGGCAAAATTTGGGAGAAGGGATAGATTAGGTTTTTGTCTGCGGTTTGGAGAGTTCTCTTCATGATGTGGCAATCTAAAAATAAAAGGAACCGATGTTTTCCATACAGCTGCAAAAATTGTTTGCGTCAGTCCATAACGTACTGCTCCTGATGTTTATTTCGTAGGCTCAATTTTGGATTGCTATTGCAGGCCTTATAGCTGATCGGTCGATTGGTGTTCAAGTGAAGCCGTTTTAAGTTTTAAAGTGGCGGGTCTGAATTCACTCTTCTCTTCTACAGTATTGCCAAAGGATAATTGCTCTAGTAAAATGAACTGTACAAAAGGAGGGAGAGTTCCCCTTTTGTTTCCCGCACTCATTTGTCTCATGGCCCAGCTGGGGGCTTGCAATGTGGTGCTGATGGCGAATAACATGACCTTGTCATTTGATGACGTCGAGGCAACTTTTGGTGAGTGCTACAACCTACCCAGTCTCCCTGCATTTCACTACTGATCGACAACCTACCAATGTAGGCAGTGCACAGCAAACGTTATGTTCTGTTGTTAATTGTTGCTTCTACATGTTGTTAATTTTTATTCCGATGTTACACTAGTTTGTTTCCCGAACAAATGCTGCTAATCTTGAGTGACAGTTGATAAATCGATGATTTGTTTTTCTTGGATCATGGTAGTTGTACTGTATGGGTCTTCTAGTTGTTGTACTTGTAGTTGCTTTTACTAATTCTTCTCTAGTCATTTGCATGTTTCTATACTTTGTTAATGTGCAGCACTGTACTGGTGCTTGCACCAACCTATTTGTATTATTGACAACTTATTGTTATTTCAATGACTTGCAGCTCCAGCAGTGAAAGATTCAGGTGTAAAAGGTGCAATCTACACTGTGGAACCTCTGGATGCATGTAGTCCATTGAGAAAGAAAGCAGTCGATGGTCCTGCTTCACCATTTGCACTGGTAATAAGAGGTGGCTGCCAATTTGACGATAAAGTTAGAAATGCACAGAATGCCGGATTCAAGGCCGTGATAGTATATGATAATGAAGACAGCGGCGCTCTCGTTTCAAGTAATGCTACTGACATCTACCCTATGTTTCTTATCATCTTGAAATCATTTTTTTATGTCTTTAACAATAGGGCACCCATGACTATGACATAGATATAAAGGGGTGTTCCTGTGCTTTGATCAGATTGTTTATACTGTATCATGATGCTTTATTAGCTACATGTTAGAGATGGTAGAAAAATAAATTTTATCATATCTTTCTCTCAAGATCTAAATTGCAGGAATAATCAGCATTCTTTTTTTTATTAAAGAAGCAATAATTAGCATCCTTGTATAAACCAGATATATTACTTGCTCTATGCATGTATGTGCAGTAGTGTTTTGACTAGAAATTGTTACAGTGGCTGGGAGCTCTTCTGGGATCCAGATATATGCGGTATTCCTCTCTAAGGCTTCAGGAGAGGTGTTAAAGAAATATTCAGATAAGACTGATGTAGAGGTGTGGATACTACCAGTATATGAAAGCTCAGCTTGGTCTATCATGGCAATTTCTTTCACATCGCTGCTTGCTATGGCTGCTGTTCTAGCGACTTATTTCTTTGTGAGAAGACACCAGATAAGGCGGGACAGGAGAAGGATTCCTGTAACTCAGGAATTTCATGGAATGAGCAGTCAATTAGTTAAAGCAATGCCGAGTCTTATCTTTACAAAAGTGCAAGAAGACAACAGTACATCATCATCTTGTGCCATTTGCTTGGAAGACTACAGTTTCGGAGAAAAACTAAGAGTGTTGCCTTGTCATCACAGTATGTTCCTCTCACATCTAAAGATCACAATTATATTTTAGAATAGCTTTATTGGATTTGATTATTTGGGTTCTCGTCTTCAATGACTTCATGTTCTATATACAATCAGATTAATCTGTTCCTAGTTGATATTGCCTGTTTACATTTAGGATTTATGGATATAAAAGCAACATCGATTACTAGGATTAGTAAAAGTGATATTCTTGTGTGAGTGGTAAAAATCTTCCGTCATGATCATTGTAGATTTATGCATTTCCTTTCTGCTTGAGATGCCAATTCAATGGAATATGTGCTTGCTACATTTTTATTTTCTGCCTGATCCCGTAGTGGAGTAAATCTTGGCAGCAGTGCCCTTATCTCTGGAATTTTAGTGGTGTTGATCGATGTTTCCGCAGCTAAGGATGAAAATGGTCGGAAAACAGCCTTAATGATTTCTGTAACTATATATTTTTTTCTTGGAAAACAGCCTTAACCACATGCCACATCATCACTTACAACAAAGTGATGCTGTGCTTGCATTTATTGGATCCACAGTGTAATTCATATGAAGATTACTGCATTTATTCAATGCAATTGGTTTAGTTAGTTGAGTATTGCATTTTAATTGATCCCTCTGCCATGTGGTTTATTCTTGACTTGTCACCTCAGGCTTTGGTTGTTCTACTTTTACAGAGTTCCATGCGACTTGTGTGGACATGTGGCTGACCTCTTGGAAAACATTCTGCCCTGTGTGCAAGAGAGATGCAAGTGCTGGAACCTCAAAGCCCCCTGCATCAGAGTTTACCCCTTTGCTTTCCTCTATTATTCACCTTCCCGCTGAATCAACAGCTTTGTCTTCTTTCCGGTCAGCAGTGGCAGCATCTCCCCCTAGGCCAATAAGACATCATCCTTCATCACAGTTCACATCCCGCGCTTACTCCATTTCCAGTGCCCCCCGTACTTATAATCCCCAAAGATATTATACTAACCCACCTCTTATTAGTACAAGTAGAAGCAATGTAGACCTTGCAAATATGTTCTCACACTCCGCACCAAGCATCCATGCATTCTCTGAGAGGTGGTCATTTGTCTCTACCGATCAACATCGGGTATAGAATGCCACATGTCTCTCGTTCTGAATACGGATCTGCCAGCCTGGGTACTTCCCATTCTCACCATGAGTCTCCGAGTTATTATCGTAGCTCTTTGGGCCAGCAACACCCTTACCCGATGCACCGCAGAGAGTCAGGGCCAAGCCTGTTTACTATGGTGCCCCAGTCACCACAATAGGGTCAGCAACAGCACCCTGGTGAATCGGTGAGAAATCTATCATCTATGGTTCAACTCAATAATAATTACACCAGGTCCATGTACAACATTGTCGTGATTGTAATCGAAGCTTGTGTGCTGTGACATCGGATCAGTCACTACCAAGATGTTGACTACTCTTGCGAAGTTAACTGTTTCACGAACAGTTGTGCAATATATCAGAACATCTTATTTGATACAGAACTAGCAGGTTCATATAGGAACTATTTAATTACTGGCATCCACTATGGTGATCGAACAAGGTTACTTCAATTGTCTGTAAGAGGGAAAATTGGTGATCTTAAACCCGAAGAAATACTTCCTGAGTTTTTGACGAACCAAATGTCCATCCGTCCATAAGGAATGGTTTGACTGCGTATAATTTGAGGCTTGTATTATAGCTGATGATTATAGAGTTGGTGTAGTGGTCTGTTTCTTTTTAGCTACTGTTTTGACATGTGTATAAACTATTATAGCTTTAACAATAATTTGTTACTCGGTGAATGTTTTGTAGCTCTCTAATACTTTTTCTGATCTTGGATATATGTGTAAGTGTATTTTTCTTGCTTCGTTCTTCCTTTGTACGGTTTCAATATCAACTGTACGCCAGATAATTGTAGTCCATGTTTTTGCGAAACTGGCTAATTATGAGTTTAAGCCTCTAAAACTGTTTCACTTCTGACACTTGAAATGGGAGATATCACGTCTCTCACACAAGTATTATCTGCCGTTCGTAGTGAATGCCAGCTTTGACTGGTGGCCTTTGTCGTGGTCCTCCTTCTGAAACATCTAAAAGTTAGCTTTACTCTCCTGTTCTTCTCGTCTCTCGGCGATTCTGATTGGAATGTGATCGTCAGGTTTTTAATCACGATCTATTTCCCTCTTTTGACTCTCTTGTCCTTCTCGTCTCTTGGCGGTTCTGATTGAAACATAATCGTTAGGTTTTTAATCACGATCTATTTCCCTCCAGGATGTGCTTCTCGTCTCTTAACGGTTCTGATTGAAACGCAATCGTCAGGTTTTTAATCACGATCTATTTCCCTCTAGGATGTGCTCGAATCCATCCGTTCAGAGTACCTAATGTGCTCTTCCGCTGGGTAGCATCCCTCGACGCTATGCTAGGAGATCAGCGTAGCGTATATGTTTCATTCTCTTCGACGTTCTGTTGGAAGATTAGCTTATAGCATTTTGTAGGAGATTAGCTTGTATCGTCTAGGCTCTCCCCCCTCGCAGTTCTGTTGGAAGATTAGCTTATAGCATTTTGTAGGAGATTAGCTTGTATCGTCTAGGCTCTCCCCCCTCGCGTTGTTTTTCTTAAGGTCTTTGCTGCCGCTGGGTAGCATCCCTCGATGTCATGCTGCTGGGGTAGCATCCCTCGACGTCATGCTGGGAGATATCAGCGTAGCGTATGTGTTTCATCCTCTTCGACGTTCTGTTGCAAAATTAGCTTATAGCGTTTTGTTAAAAGCGTTTTGTTAAAAGATTAGCTTGTAGCGTCTAGACTCTCCCCTCTCGCGTTGTTTTTCTTAGGGTCTTTGCTCTTCCCTCTCGCGTTATTTTTCTTAGGGTCTTTGCTGGAGGCTGGTCTGGTCATATGCGCTCTCCCCTCTCGCGTTGTTTTTCTTAGGGTCTTTGCTGAAGGCTGGTTTGGTTGTATGCAACGTGTATCAGCGATCCTCTCTCGCGTTGTTTTTCTTAGGGTCTTTGCTCTCCCCTCTCGCGTTGTTTTTCTTAGGGTCTTTGCTCTCCCCTCTCGCGTTGTTTTTCCTAGGGTCCTCTCGCGTTGTTTTTCTTAGGGTCTTTGCTGAAGACTGGTCTGATCGTATACGATATGTATCAGCAATCTTTTTTTCTAATATATTGACTTTGTTTTTCTTAGGGTCTTTGCTGAAGACTGGTCTGATCGTATACGATATGTATCAGCAATCTTTTTTTCTAATATATTGACTTGCAAATCTTTTGCGTGTTCATATATTGACTTGCAAATCTTTTGCGTGTTCGAGAAATAAAATTATATATACCGCGTGTACGTGTACTTCAACTGGTCACGAAGATCTCTCTTGAGAGTTACGAGTATCTCGGAAGATACAGCAGAAGCAGTCCGAGCAGTTATGAATATTATGATGCATAAACTTCCTTTCTCTGTCCTCATCTTCTTTTGCTTATATGCTAAGGATAGACAAAATTTTGAATTTTCAAGTTAATTTTAGATATTTTTATTATAGTTTATTTTCTAGAAACAATGTAATAAAAATTTTATCATAAATTATTTTTATTTATAAATTTATGGTTTGATTTTCTCCCAATAAAATTCAATCGCCCCTGCATACACAGGGAAGATTTGTTTATAAGAAGACTCAAAAGATTATCTGCTGGGGCTACAGCTTACATCAAGACACATAATATTCCAACTTCTCGCAACAGTCTTGAGAAAGCAGAAGCTGCACCCCACCTTGGGGGCTTCCCCCCCCCCCCCCCCCCCCCCCAAAAAAAAAAAAAAAAAGAGGAAAAGAAAGCAGAAGCTTAACATCACAACCAGTCAAGCAGGGAAATAGAAGTGCAGGTAATTTTATTTGACTTGAAAAAGGATATATAGGTAGCTACGTACGTACCTCTGATTATTATCTGCTAGCTGCACGTACACCATATACATATTGATATTATTCGTACTACTAGTCTAGTCTACATACATATATATATATATATATATATGGATATGGAGTAACAAAACAGCAGGATCGACTGTGCGATCGATTAAGCTTGTTTGTGCTGACTATTGTTGGCCTGTGCGACGCGGCCGGCGTCGGAGAAGAGCTCCGAGTCGGCGATGATCTTCTGATCATCCGGATGCTGCTGAGACTGAGAAGGAGGAGGGTGGTGGGGAAAGAGGTGGACGGGGTGGGAGTCGGCGATCTTGCCGCCCTCCAGCGGGGTGCCGTCGACGAAGCCGGTCCGGAGCATCTCGTCGTCGCCGTTCACCTTCGTCTGCGCCGTGCCGTGCTTCATCCTCACGGCCTCCTTCTTTCTCGTCGCCATATTTTGATCTATTCTTCTAGCTGCTTGTGACTCCATCTCTCTCTTGATTGATTCTTCAATTCCTTCTCGATCGATCTCAATCTATCTTCTTCGATCTGCTGATATATAGATGGTGAGAGACTCACGATCGCCTTCCTTACTCTGTGTGTGTGTGTATATATATATATAGGATAACATCTTCACTCGATCGGATTATCGATCAGCCTTATCTAAATTATTAATAAACATATTATATATATATATATATATATATATATAGATAGATAGATAGATAGATATAGATAATATTTTACATTAATTTTGTAGCGGAACAGAACGAGTAAATAAGTATATAGGAAATTAAGCCATGAAATTAAGAAAGCTGATCGATGCGAGGACACACGTAACGTTGGTAGCGGGGCAGTAGCAACGTGGCGTCCTGCATGCTATGCTATGCTATCTGGTTGATACGTGTGTGTACATCATGTGCACTCTAGTCTAGAACTATGTAAACCGGACTGATCGATCGATCGATGCCACCTTCGTCGTCCTTCCCCTTTCCGCTGCCTACCGCCTTGCTGTCGTACGTGTCGCCCCAGCAGCTAGCACACCGGCACTCTTTGATCGAGCCAATATATATATTTAGTGATTAATCTCCTCAAAAAGCTAACAGTGGCCGTTAAATGAGCCTAGCTAGCCACTAATTGTTTCTAAATTATATATGCATGACAGCAAATAAGTGAAAACGGAAACTAACATAAGTAAGGGACGTAGACCGTGTTCGGTGGAAGAGGGGGATGAGTTAGTTATCCAGCACGCAAAAACGCAGTAATAGATTAGAACATAATTAATTAATTATTAATTATTAAAAAAATATAAAATAGATTAATATCATTTTTTAAAATAACTTTTTCAAAGAATTTTTTTTAAAAAAATACACCGTTTAGCGGTTGGGAAGCGTGCTACTCAGCTCACTGTGATAATTAATGGCGATAGCACTTTCACGCCGTAGACGCAAAAATTAATGGCGATAGCTACATACGAACATTTAAAACCTGCTATCAAGCTAGACTGATAATTAAGGATGGTGTGGGAGATTTAATTCGGTAATAAGTTGATGTGTACCCATGAGCTGATCACTGTTTGTTCCGTGCATATATAGCAAGCTAGTTTGAATCTTTGTGCATCGATGCGCTAGCTCGATCGGTTCTTAAATCTTAATGAGACTCAGCAGCAGGCAGAGGCAGACATGTCCAACATAAAACAAGCCAACCCACAAAACATCACCTATTATCATCCTTAATTAGTTCCAAAGACCCAATCTTCTTCTTTTTTTTTTTTTTTGCTTGTTCTCTTCTCTACGTGTTAGCGATCTAAACAAATCCTGAAGTTTACATTGAAAAAACTCCGACGATATCAACTCCAAATTTAAGCCTTAGAATTTATGGTTTAATTATATATAAACATAAACATAAATAAGAAAAGAAAGCCAGGGAGGGTGTTTTAAATAAGCTGTGGGCATGTGGCGGAACGGATGGGAGTATCATCCCTATCTTTCTTCCGATGAAAATATGTTCAACAACATATATACATGCATGCCCTGCCTGATTAATTGGTTGTATACATACGATCTGATCAAAATAGAGGCCATGGCCGCCATTCCTAGTTTAGCTAGCTTTTGGTATTTTCATCTGTTCTAAATAGAAGCATTTTGTAAATTTAAATTTTATATTATAATATAAGTATTTATGTATATATTCATTACAATGATTTCACATCCAATTAGATGATTAGAAAAATATAATCAATTTAAAATTAACCATTAAAGCAAAAAATCTTTTAGTTTCTTTAATACGTACTTTGTCCCAAATAATAATATTAAGTATATTATATTTTAAAACAGAAAAAACATAAACAATAATATTATTTATATTATATTTTAAAACGAAGGACGGAAGAAATGGGAGAAAGAAATTAAGGGACATTCATGGATAGAGAGGGAGGGAGACGTGGCGGCAATATACTGGGCGTCTTATCCGAAGTTGGCGCAACCAGGATCACACGATAATGTCTCAAGACTCTCAATATTTCCTTCTCTTTTTCAGTATATATTATACAAAGTATAAATACTGCCTGTATTCCATCATTTCCTACCGTTACCAACTACATTTGCAATTTACATATGCTACAGCAGTGCAGTGTGGGAGTTCCATATATATCTACGGATGAGGGCTTGCTTAAATTCTGTGGAACATATATATGAATTCGATCAGTAGGAATTAATTATATATGGTCGATCGATGATGTTGTCACATCGATCGATCTTAACCTGTGTGGATCGATTAATCTGTACATGTATTTTGCTCCCGTGCTTACATACAAATCGCACACATGTACATAGTAAGACTGTACATCTGCATGCAGCTCGTGGAAAATTATTCGAGTATCCAAAAGATAGAGCTTGCAAACAGCACAAACTTTATATATATATATATATATATATATATATATATATATATATATATATATATATATATATATATATATATAAACTAAGGGACAATTTTGTTATTGTCTTTGCTTTAACGTGCAATATATATTACTTAAGTGCATATATAAAATGAGTACAAACATAACACAACAATTAAGGACATATAGTATTTTTTTAACCAAAGATTTAATACCATTAACTTGACAATCCGAGATAGATAGAAGTAAAACGGTGGCAAAATCCAAGAAATTAACAAACATCGGATTATCAGTAGACATCAAATTAAAGCAGGGGGCAAGAACGAAATTACCCCGTTAATTTAATAAACAACCCGATTGGAGGGCACGCCTGTTATCTCACTCAAAAGATGGATACACGCACACATGCATGTACATATACGGAGTAGCAGTATAGGATACGTATGTACGTACGTGTATACTACATACAGTATTATATTGCATGCATGGTAGCTGGGAAAATAATTAAGACGTACGTAGGAGAGATGATAAATAATATTAGGTATCGAAGTGAAAATGGATGGAGGAATTTAATTAGATGAGGTCGTCCTCCTTGTGGGTCTCGATGACGACGTCGGACTTGGGGTAGGCGTGGCAGGTGAGCACCCAGCCGGCGGCCATCTGGTCGTCGTCGAGGAAGCTCTGGTCGGACTGGTCGATCTCGCCGGAGACGACCTTGCCGGCGCAGGAGGAGCAGGAGCCGGCGCGGCAGGAGTAGGGCAGGTCGATGCCTTCCTCCTCCGCCTGGTCGAGGATGTAGACGTCGTCGGGCACCTGCAGCTCCACCTCGCCGTCGGGGGTGATGAGCTTCACGTTGAAGGTGGCCTGCACGCGCAGCCTGTCGCCGAGCTTGTTGTTGGCCTGCAGCACCGACACGCGGGTGGGCGCGGGCGCGGGCGCCGCCGCCACGCGGAGGGAGAGAGGCACGCGGAGCTGGCTGCTGAGTGCTGTGGCCATGGCTGCCGCTGCTGCTAGTACTAGCTATCTAGCTAAGGTAGAGGAGGAGAAAGAGGGAAGGGAGATGGAGGGTGGGCTGAGCTCGGGGAAGGAGGCAATAAGAAGGGAGGTGGAGGATGCCACGTGGCGAGCGATGACTGGTTGTCTTATCTGCGAGCGGGTGGATGGGGCGACCACCGCCACACGATTGCCATCGCCGCGTGTGGTCGCCTCGCTTCGATCTCTTTGGAGCTTCATATAAGCTCCAGATCTGATATCGTATAACATTTTTCTTTGGCCGTCCATTTTATTTATTTCTCGTTCAAAACAATTCATGCATATATGTGCATATGTATGTGTGTGGTCATGCATTTTCTTTTCACCTATATATGGTCCAGACGTACGTACGGTTGGATCTTGTTAGATTGGGATTTCGAGGTCACAAACCAGAGAGAGCAGCTACTACTACATGTGATGTGCAGCTAGCATCCCTCTACTCTATTAACTACTGCCTGCCTCTGCCTGTGTCAGTGTACATGCATGTACTCCTATGTGGCTATGAATGAATCTACTCAACTGGAGTAGTAAACTTTACTTTTCTTCTGTACTACATACGATTGGCCCGACTGTGAAATGGGCCGTCAGTATCGATTTCCAGAATACGGCCCATCAACATCCATTTTTTGGATAGGGAAGCACACTCAAGGCCCGGCCCAACTTCCTCCTTGTCGGCCTCATCTCTCCCTCAATCACACCATTTTAATTTCCTCCACACTCCGCCTCACTCATGGCCTCCTTCCGGCAGTTCAACAATTTTATCTCTGCACAATATAATTTTCTTTCTTATTATGACCTAATCTGAATTAGAGTGCATATACGATTTATATCTTCATAGATCTATATACATAGGGATGTATGAAAAGATTAAAATTTTAATTTTGACTTTTAATGAGAAGTACAAATAAAAAAACGAACAGGGCCAACTAAAGCTGTAGATGGGACATACCTACCTAGGACCGAAACCAGGAGTGGCCTAACTAAACTTATATTTTATATGCCATGTGGTTTGATTACTCAGCTTACGAATACTAATAGATGATGATAATCTATTGGTTAATGTTAGTAGCTCTATCATTTATTTACTTGTTGGCTTCTTATCTGTAGTCAAAAAATTTAAACTTTGAATTTAATATTAGATTAGATTTGAAAGTGTTCGTATTGTACTTTATTTTTTCTAGCATTTTTTAAACGGGTAAGAACACAAATTAAAAAGTTTTAGTCATAAATAATTTTTTTTAATTTGTTCCATCTTTTAATTAATATTCTTTATTTTATTTTTTGAATTTTAGTGTCAACATCGAGGATATGTACTATATTACAAGTTAACACTTGTGAGTTAATACACTGTGCATCTTGTTAGCCAGTGATGATTGTTTAGTCAGTTTAGATGCATGATAACTAGTTACTGTAAGACACTAAGACTGTAAGTGAAAAAATATTCAAACTAAAGGCCGGATCCATGGTACTGAGTGCCCTAGCTTATGACCCTTGGAATCATAGAACGAGCCATGAAGACGAAGCTAAGAATTTGTAGGCCCAGGTATACTCTTATATATGCATGCGTACGTGGAGGTTCTATATCCATAGCAATGCACCGTACGTGTATGATTGACAATTAAGCTAGCTCTATGATATATTGTTGCTAGTACTTCTTTTTTTTTTCTGATCGACCACCAACGCCGGCCATATATATGATCACTGAAATCAGTTTGAACAAAACTCACTCTTTTCTACTCCCCTCTCTCTCTCTCTCTATATATATATATATATATTGCTATATGATATTTATGTGCCAGTAATCGATTATTAATTAATTAATTTCATCGATCCATGCACCTAGCTAGCTAGCCACGTGTGCAAGCTTTATGCGGTACGTACGTGTCCCTTTTGATTCTCACACGACACTGCCTGTGAACACAAAGTTGCACACATATATAAGCTAGCGGAATTATTGATTGATTGATCAATTACTAGAACTAGTAGCTATCAACTGCATGCAATGTCAAGTATCCATCATAGAGTAATTCATTATCCGTACTGATTCATCGTCCTCGATCCAAAGAATATATAAGCCTCTTTGAAAGTTTAAGTTTAAATTTTTAAACTTAAATTTAAAGCTAATTTTGTGAATTTTATTACAGTTTATTTTTAGCATTGTTTTTATATCGCTAACCTATAAAAGTTTTATTTACAGAGTATTCTTCATTTGCAATTACGATGCCAAAAGAGACCACTGCTAGCTATGTTACTGTGTACATATCCTTCCTTCTGCATATCACGTACTCACGTGGTTGCTAGAAATTATGATATATATATATATATATATATATACGCGCGCTTTTCCATTCTCTTTTCAGTCCATAAAAAAAATATATACTTACCTTATCGTTTCAAAATAACTATTATTATCCAACTTTTTTTCCCTAAAATACAGCAACGTCTACACTAGCCTTGTATTTTTAACCAATCGAAAACTTCCATTACTAAAGTTTTTCATTTGAATTTACTTATGAACCAATTAAATATCCGTATTGAGCTCTTAATTAAACTTCCGATATTCCGAAATGAGAACTCCCTTAATTTGCAACATCAAGCATCCATGCCTTTGGCCTTGTTAGGATATCTTTGCCATGTTAGCAATTGATTAAGAAAATGACTAGAGATTCCCTCGGGGAGGAAACAAACATGCATATGTAAACAAACTGTAGTAATAGACAGACAGATTGGAGTGAGTACACGGATTTCGTCCAACAAATGATAAGAAAGAAAACACAACACATGGATATATATTTGTCTTAAATAATTAATTAAATTATTAATTGTAGGTGGCGTGAAGGATTGCTAATTGGATCCGACATGCATCCAAACGTACCGACACGGTCAAACCAGGGATACGATGCGTGAATTAATGTTCCTTAATTTCCTTTACTTTGACCAGTATGTATCCATTTGCTTCCCGCATGCAGGCAGCCACTGTTTTTCTTTTCATATTTCATTAATTAAACAATTCATTAATGATTAAGCAAGACCCCCTATATATTCAATCTCAATCAACAATAAGTAGGCAATTGTCCAAATAATGAGCTATGTGATCCTCCTTTTATATTCAATTAATTGTTTGTTTTAATCATTTCACTTTGCTTGTAAGCAATTCATCATGCATGCTAGCTTGGTGTTTGCCTTTTTGTTGTTGCCCTGCACTACTTCCAGTTCCAGGAGATAGATACCGTTCGATGTACCATGCACGTTTCTTCTTTTGTATGTATGGATAGATATAGAGATTTTATTCTCTCTCGATCTCTCAAATGGCCCTTAATTAATTTCTAATCCAGCAGTATCACTCTTACATCATTTCTAAACAAACTAGTTAAGATGTTTAAGATTTGCTGATACAGTGATACATATAGGCATATAGTATTTCAAGTAGAGATTGGCTACTAATTTCCGTTAACAATATGCACATTTCTTCGATACATTTATAAGACCAGGAATAATGAAAATAGTTCCCGGTCAAGTAGCACATGCCCTGCCGGCTTTGAAATTAATAGGCAAATCTCTTGGCACTGCCTAAGAAAATGGATCGAAGTGCTTTCCATGTGACAGATTTACTCATATATAATATTTTTATTAAATATTGAAAAATATACGTGTTTAAAATTTTAACTTTAGGTGCGCTCAATCTACAATAGAGGAAAAGATTCCAGACGTACGTATAAGGATTGAATCCTGAGTCTAGACAACACCGCTAGCGTCATGGTCTTTACGCTTCTGTTTATGCTTAATTATAAGCTAAAATTTAAATTTTTAAAATTAAATTAAGAATTGATTTTTGGTGTTTTTTTATTATAGTTTATTTTTTAATCTTAGTTTTTGAATCGCTAAGAACATATATATATATATATATATATATAAGTTTATTCATAATTTATTTTTTATTTACAAATATGCCCAAACAATCAGCCCCTGGCATGTTTTAATACCTTTAATTTGCATACATCATTTGTGTATATACCATGCATCCTGTGGATTCATTCCAAGTTTTTCAAAAATACATACTATCGTCATGAAAATGACACATGGAGATTGCGCTTCAAGAAAGGAAATATATATTTGGTTTGACAATTCTCTTTATATGGTATAAGGGTGAAACCAAGTCTCCCGATAATACTTTTCTTGTTAATTTTCAAATCCGGCAGCTAGCACAACATGAATTATGTCATTATAGAAAGGTTGAATTGATCATACATACATGCATGAAGTTATAATGGCAACGAGCTTATCTAGATTTATAGGATAAGGTTGTAGCGAAAATGATATTGTTATAATTTTAATTTGTTTTGTGCTCTATGAACGGGATATTAAGCCCTGCATGTACGTGTTGTTCATATCATGAACAACACTGCACGGTGTAGAGTCTTGTCGATATTGACTGCTCGAAATGAATTAGTGTTCAGATTACATACTACAGCATCCCCGGCCGTATTTTTAATAATCGAGAATACACCGTTACTTATTTTTAATAATTGAAAATTCAACCATGGCATAGTTCCTGGGACGCTCGGGGTGGCCTTTTGACTCCAATACGAGGTGTCTGTGTATTTTCGAACATCGCTGGCTAGATCGATCTAGGCTCGTCCGCCACACGAGGGGTTTCAAAGCAGTCTAATCAACGGACACAGAACACGACAAGAACATCCACCAGTATATAATTAATTAAATATTAGCTATTGTAAATTTGAAAAATGAATTAATATGATTTTTTAAAACAACTCTCAAAAAACTTTTTAGCAAAAAAAATATACCGTTTAATAATTTAAAAAACATGCGGATGGAAAAAGATAGAGAATTTAAAGTTAATATTCCCTCTGCGAACCAGCCCTAGTTACCCAGCCAAACTCCAAACTGCATATTCTGTCATCGACGTCAGCAAAAAACCAGTGAGAGGGACCTAATTGCTTTTTCAAAATCCTTTTAGAGCCCTCTCATTAATCTGTCCTTCTAAAGAACTTTTTCTCTAAAACTTGTTTTACCCGGTTATCCATGCACTACCCACACTCATGTAGCCTTATCCATATCTAAATATAAATATTATGTATCTAAAAATAATGCATGAGTTTAAAAAACATATATGTAGGTGATATGACAACGGCGGATCATTATATTATATATAACAAAAGACCGAGATGCATTGCAGTGATGGTAACTAAAAACGTCTTGGAATGTTCTTTGTCACAGTTAGTGGTGTTTTAGAGAAAAAATGGTGATGAACAGAACACCATACGTACGTAGGCATACATATACGTCGTCACGGGATTTATAAATATTATTATACGGATGATCCATATGTCAACCTTTATTCCAGGCTAATTTACGAAGATTTGGAAGCGGTAAAAGCTTGAGTGTATGGCTTAATCCACGGGTTTAAACTCCCTTGATTTGGTTATTAATCCGGCACGTACTAATTTCACCAAAGACTATTTATACATCTGTCTATAAATTATCCTCTAAAAATCATCAAATACAAAGACAATATACAATTATTTATAATATAAGTTATATTGGGACTATAATATAGAATTTATATGTACATTCCATAAAATCCGCGAGGTGTGCTGCTTCCGCCAATTCTCTCCTTCCGCACCTGCCTCTGCCTCAATCTCAGGGCTACGTGCAAGCTACACTGTAATTGTAGTATCCTATTCGGATTCAGTGACATTGTCCCGTGACATTTTCGGTGACATTCTGTCACTGACATGTGGGCCTCGCATATGCCTGGATCCATGTGGGTCCACATGTTAGTGACAGAATATCACGGTGCAATGTCACTCAATCTACGTTCGTAATTGCACCCACTTACATCATATTTACATCTCACAAATTTTTTGTGTGTATTGCAATGTTGTTATTACTCCCTCTCCTGCACTAAGGTGGTAGTCCTTGGGTTCTCTAAGGGAAAAAAACAAAACATTATATTCATATTATATAAATAAAAGTTATATACGTATATACATATATTCTTAACGATCTAATAGAAAATAACAAAAATAAATTAAAAGCGATGAGCATAGACGAAAAGATAAATCTATAAGACTCTAAATGTATAGCAAAATTTCGCACAATTGATAAGGGTAACAACTAAACTGTTTCTCACTGACAAGAAAAAAATAGCCTATTGTGAAACGGTAGAAAATGGATATTAAAGGAATAAATATTTCTAATTGATGGATCGAGGGTACGTTCGCACCCGACGCGGTCAGAGAGAGAGGGGGAGGCGGTACGATACGGTAGGTACTGGCGGCGTCGTGTTCCTTGGCTCCTGGACTGGATGGATTGGATACTCCTAGACGACAATGTATTTTCTCCTCTCAATCTGAATCCGTTGAGAATTAAATTTAATAAATCTGACAATTAATGATTATATAAAAGAAGAAAAGAAAAAAAAAAGGAAAAAGAGAAGATAGTTGTGCGTGGGCTCCACGAGGAGGCGGAGATCGGCCACGATTTGGCGAATTGGACTCACCAAATTCAACCATAAGCTTACCACTTCCCTTTGCTTTCTCCACCACGCCAAAACTCTCCTCCATTCTCTTCTTCTCCTTCCCCTTCTCCAGCAATTGCCGGCCGCCGCGGCTACTCTACTGCCCAGTTCTTGTGCAGCCAAAGCGGCCCGGAGAAGATCTGACCTTGATTGCCACAGGTTAGATCCACGCACTCTGCCTACCTCCAGATTTCTGTTGCTCTTTCCTTTTCTTGATTCATTCATCGCTTGGCAAATTTTTGATATTTTTTCCCTTTGCGAAACCGACGTCGACGTGCTTGCAATTGGATTGGGTTCTCTCTCGTCTATTCCAAAGTCGATGCTTTTGATTCAAAAAGTTATCGATTCTAAAGTCAATCAGTAATTGTTCGTTTGCCATTTTGCGTTGTCGTCGATTTTGATTTTTGATTCCCCACTGCGCGCGGGCGCTGACTTGGACCGACGCGCCTCCTGTCTCTCTTCTTCTTTTTTTTTTAAAAAAAAAATCGCTTCTTTCCGTGTTTAAATTATTGATGTTGGCCAGCCTGGACTCCTGCCACACCTGATTGTTTTTCCCCAATTGATGCAAGTTTCCTCCTTTTCTTCTCCTTCTCCTGGATTCCAGTTCAATCTCCTCTTCACATTACGAATTGTTATCTGCGTCGAATTTGTACTGCAAAGTCATTTTTTGTAATTCTCAACTCGTGACCCTCCATCGATTTTTGCATCTCGACGTGGTAATGGAGGTTTGACTGCCTAGCTGCCTGCTTCGTCATTGTCAGGTAGTCGATTCGGAGCGGTGATCGCCGGCGCCGGAGCTCGGAGGGGCAGCGTGTATGTGACGTCTGCCCTGCCCTTGCAGATTGCAGGCCATGTCATGTGCCCGCCACGACATGGATCCACCAACAAGGTACTCCCATCTTCCCCCACCCATTGTGGATCTCCCTTTCCTTTTACGCACAATTGCACTCACTACTAGGATTACTAATTGCTTAACGTTCAATCTATCCATCCATCCATGTTTTAAACATTTTGTCAGCACCCAGTCCTAACTTCTTTTTTGGGATCTTGCACACCTGTAACCTGGGTCAATTCACTTCTTCCACACCACAGGGACAGTTGTTACCTGTATCGGTAGGTTTATTTGCCACGCCAGGTAGGATGGATTGCCCTTGAGGCAAGGGAGTTCCCTTGCCGCACACATGTCATGCCTTGCAAGTCACTATTAATTTGCTCTTGTTTCACTTTGCCAACACTCTGTCTTTATTGTCGTCGTATGTATCTGTTTGCATCATGACCCGATGTTTTCTCATACTGACAGGGACGCTTTGTCTGAGGCTACAGATGGTAATCACAGTGATCACAACGTGTCCGATGCAGAGCATTCTGGATATAATGGGATCGGGGATGCCAAAAAGCGTAGAAGCAGCAGCAATCTGTCCACAGATGACAATTACTCTAGTGCTTCGCCGAGCAAACATGAAGATATGAGTCGTGATGCCCTTTCTATTGATGATCACTCGGTTAAGTCTGGTGATGATTCCGATGGGGCTGAGAGTACCAATGGCAAAAATGGGACTATGGACTCATCATGTGTTGAGAATGATAGCATCTGGATACCACCTGAAGCTGCAGACAAGGACGACGAAGCTGAAAGCGTTTCCACAAACATAGCTTATGATGACGACGACGATGATTATGGTGATGGAATCAAGTGGGGCCAGTCAAGTTTCCCAGCAACTAATGAGGAGGAGGAGGCCAGCACCAATCCTAGGGACGAGCGAGAAAACGCGATGCTAGATGCCATGAATGGGCAGCTAAAGATACTTGTGAGTCGGTTTCTGGCATCTGCTGGTATCTCCTTTTCCAAAGGAGAGAGTGGTGAGAGTTGGCTTGATATCCTTACCTCCCTGTCGTGGGAAGCTGCACTACTGATCAAACCAGATGCTAGCGAGGGAAAGGAAATGGACCCTGGATCTTACATCAAGGTCAAATGTATAGCATCTGGTACACGTCGGCAAAGGTGAAAAATAATTTGTTCCTTACTGAAGAAGTTTCATTGAAAACATTGGAATTATTGTTTGTGTTTCAAATTGTAACCCTTTCATCTTGCAATATTGATTGCAGCGAGGTGATCAAAGGGTTAGTCTTCAAGAAGAACGCTGCTCACAAGCACATGCCGACCAGTTGCCACAATCCTAGGCTGCTGCTTCTCAAAGGTGTCCTTGGGCATTCTGATGTTGGTTTGTCATCGTTTAATTCAATGGATCAGGTTTGCCAGTACATATATATGCATGCAGATGTAATGTTCAACTCCATTTTTTGTTGGCTAGAAGGTTAATACTTTCCTTTTTTGTGTCTCTACAATTAGGAAAAAGACCATTTGGAGAGGGCTATTAGTAAAATGATGGAAATATGTAGTCCTAATGTTATTCTGGTTGAGAAAACTGTTTCACGGGATATACAAGAACTTCTTCTGAAAGAAGGTGTTACTCTAATTCTCGATATGAAGCTCAACCGGTTGAAAAGAATTGCACGCTGTACAGGTTCTCCCATAATCTCATTCTCAGAAGTCTTGGATAGACCAAAGCTGAAACGGTGTGACTCCTTCCACATAGAAAAGTTCATTGAGGATCATAACAATGTCAGTGATGGTGGAAAAAGGCTATCAAAAACATTAATGTTCTTGGAAGGCTTCCCCAGACCTTTGGGTTGCACGGTATGTCTAGTTCATAATTGTAGCATATATAACGTGTTTATGCATTTTGCTTCTATATTATTCTGCTCTCCCTGAAATCTCCCTCATCCTTTTTTGAGTGACCATGAGATCTCTCTAATCAAAACACCCCATCTCTCTTGTATGGAGCTAATAACTGGAACCTATTCTAGCTTGCTGTCTTTCACTTCAAACAGTAATTGATTCCTGATAGTACTTGTCTGATGAAATCTGCCATATATCCAAGTGACAAGAGGTTGAAGATTTTTATCTCTTGACTTACTAAAGGGACAGTAGAGGCTAGAGTGGAATACTCTCAAAACATGGCAAATGAACTGTTCCTTGTCTCTTGGCAGAGCATGCCAAATTTTAGCAAATATAACTTGGCAGGAGAGATACACTCTATGGTTCTTGACAATTACAAACCTGGTTTTGATTATACTGTGCTATACAGTAGCAAGTTTCATGTGCCGCTTGTCAATTATGGTGAATTTAGCAAATAAAGCTTGGCAGGAGCGATGCACTCTATGGTCTTAACAATAACAAACCTGGTTTTGATCATACTGTGGTATACGGTAGGAAGTTTCATGCGCCATTTGTCAATTATGATGAACAGATGCCAAATCAATATGACTCCTTCCATGCACACTAATTTCTTTGGACAGAGTAGACACATGTTGACTAGTTCATATTTATAAATGCTTTCTTTCTAATCCAGATATTGCTACGAGGTGCAAATAGTGAAGAACTGAAGAAAATCAAGCAAGTCATGCACTACACAGTATTTGCAGCTTACCATTTGATTCTTGAAACATCATTCTTTGAAGATCAGAGGATATTTTTGAATGATCAAAATGCTTCAAGAGAGAACTCTGTTACTGCCATGGCAGGGCCCTCAGCAAATGGTTACGACCCATCTGTTCTTGGTGCCTCTGACTTTCCTTCACGCGATGACTCTCCAGCACTTAGAATGTACAGCACTACTTCTAATGGCTATGTTGATGCGAGGAAATCTCTCATTTCTTCAACAAAGGTAGACTCAATGACAAACAGCTCCTCAAACGAATTTGGAGAATCTGCAAGTATCCGACATGACTCAAAGCCACCACTTCATTCTGAAAGGTCTCAACCATCAGTCTCAGGATCGTTAAGTAAATATGTTGGCAGGTTATGTCATCAGAATATTTATTTACCTGTCACATCCTTGCAAGAAACATCTGGTAATCAGATAGAAGGCGAGGTTGAATCTGGTAAAGAAATTGTTGATAATGGTTTTCATGTTGGGTCAAAGGTGGAAGAACTTGCAGTTTCTAGTGAAAATGTGGATCTCTCACAAGATCACCAAAGACAAGAAATAATTGAAGATGTAATGCCAACAAGTTCTTCTACACAAGACAAACCTGAAGGATCACCTGTTAGGGTAGAAGATAGGGAACACCAAAACACCACTGTTATCATTAGCAAAGAGAAAACTGCTAATGAAGATCAAGCTGATGATGCACTTGATTCTCACAGCATATTGATTTTGATGTCCAGTCAATGCATCACAAAGCAGAGTATTTGTGAGCAGAGCCATCTTTCCCGTATAAAATATTATGGGAATTTTGATGTGTCCTTAGGGCGTTATTTGCAAGACATTTTGCAGAATCAGGTACACCATTTATTCACCTTTTACTTTGACCTCAAGTAGCTTTTATTCCTACATCCATGAAATACTGCATTCTGTTTTAGTAACACAACTAGATTCTATGAAGATGCTTACTCAGCTCAATGACGTTAATTTGTACCAGAAACTGAGCTGCTCTTCATGTGGAGAGCCTCCAGAGTCTCACCTGTACTCTTACACTCATCGGAATGGGAATTTGACAGTTCTAGTCAAGTATATGGCGCCTCAACTTCAGTTACCTGGTGGATCCGAAGGGAAAATTTGGATGTGGACCAGATGCTTAAGATGTGAGAATGAACACGGGGTGTCCAAATCGACTCCAAGAGTTCTCATATCATCTGAAGCACGCAATCTCTCATTTGGAAAATTCCTGGAACTCAGTTTTTCAAGCCATTCTGCAGCAAGAAGACTTTCAATATGTGGACATTTGGTGAACAGGGACTGCTTACGCTTTTTTGGGTAAGCTAGCCAGCTAGTCGTATCTTTGTTTGCATCCTAAAAAAAAAAAGCAGAAACACTACTACTTGGTTACCATTTACCAAGCATAGTTATGCTGTGGAAACACATACAAGTAGGATCTTTTGTCTTCTCTTGACATTCATTATTGTCTGTTCATTACTGCTTTCAGGCTGGGCTCAAAAGTTGCAATGTTCCGGTACTCATCAGTTGAAATTTATACAACCTGCAAACCACAAACTGCCCTCCAGTTTGACAATCCCTGCAGGCAGGATTGGTTTAAAGAAGAGAGGAGATATGTATGTCTTATTAACCTCAGCTTAATCATGCTAAGTTTTTTCGTCTCTGCACATATATTAGAGCCTAATTTTTTTTTGTTGCATCTTTCAAGGTTCTTGCTAGAGGTATAAGGCTTTTCTCTGATGTAGCGCTCATGCTACAACACTTAAAGGATCGGCTCTTTGATGTGACAACAACTGATTGCATTGGCTCTCCCCCTGTTAAAGATTTTTCTGAACTTGAAGAGTTGTTGATCAAAGAAAAGGCCTATTTTGAGGTAAGCATCCTTCATTTCCATTGATGTAAGTGTCGACAAACAGCTTTCCTGCATATCACAGTAGGAATTTTGTTTGTAGATGTTTGTTCTGTTTAATTATTATTTTTTGTCATCCAGGATTCTCTAGAGAAGACAATTGATCAAAATGGGAGACTGTCTGAATCTGTGCGTGAACTTCTTGATATCAATTGGTCCTACCAGGATCTTCTACTTGAACTTTATGTGTGGGACCATCGACTGGATCAACTTTTTAAGTGTGCTTCAGCTGGACAAGGGCGTGCTGCTAATTGCAAGGATCCTGTTGATACTGCTGCCAAGAATACTGGGGTAAATCAGGAGGCCGAAAAGAAAGCTGGCGAATTGATATGTGATAGAACTACACCAGTTTTGGGTGCAATTGGTTTGACTGAGTGTCCAAGTAACTACTGTGACCATCAATCAGTTGATATTGCAGCACCCATGCTTGCTGAAAATCAGGAGGCTGACTGTGCTCAACTTACTTGCACTGGAGATATAGAGGTTGAGGTTTCCTCCATTGCTCCTTGTCAACTAGAGGTAGATAGCACATCACAAACCAAAAAAATTCCTTCATTTGAAATTTCAGATGTCCAGGGTGATGGGGTAGTCACATGCCCAATTTCTAAGGAGCAGGAGCTTTCAAACAGTCCCAATCATTTCAGAAATTCCGGGGAAGGGTGGTTTTGGAATCCTTTTCATGAATGCCAGCTGGATTACAGAAATGACATACAAAATGGATTTTTGGAGAAATTTGAACTTGTCAACCATTATTCTCCATCTCATATCTCTTGCTTGTTTGAGCAACATGAAGACATGAGCTCTCCACAGTTCACTGTTGGTCCAGGAGGTAATATTTTATCTGTACTGGAGGATGAGATATCTAGTATAATAGCCCGTGCTCTTGTTATATCCGAGGAACGCCATGAGACAGAGGATTCCAGGGGAGAGCATGCTAAAGCAATGGAAAAATCATATAGCTTTCTGTCTGAAAGTTCTCTTAACTCATCAGCATGGTCATCCATCGGATCTTCAGATTCTGATGCAAGTTTTTTATCTTTTGGTTCATCAGTTTCATCGGATGACCTATCTGGTTATGATAACTTGCCTTTGTTCTCTTCAGTACATCCAGAGATCATTGTAAATGGGAAAGTAGCTCTCAGAGGCAAATATTCAGTTACTAGCATATATGCTAAACAATTCCATGATCTTCGAAAGAAGTGCTGCCCATCTGAGCTTGCATATATTACTTCCTTAAGTCGCTGCAAGAAGTGGAATGCTCAGGGTGGAAAAAGTAAAGCTTTCTTTGCAAAGACAGTGGATGATAGGTTCATCATAAAGCAAATAAAGAAGACAGAGTTTGAGTCCTTCATAAAATTTGCCCCTGATTACTTCAAGCATGTTTACCATTCTCTGGATACTGGAAGCCAAACTTGCCTTGCCAAAATATTGGGAATCTATCAGGTACTTTATAGCGATAACTGGAATTTATTTGAATACATTCCTGACTTTATGATGATTTTCATACAAGTTGCTTTTTCTCAGGTTAAGCAAACAAGGCATGGAAAAGAGGTAAAGATTGATCTGATGGTGATGGAAAATCTTCTATTTGGGCACAATATTTCACGGATTTATGATCTTAAAGGTGCTATTTTTTCACGACACGTCGCACACTCCAATGACCGTGACACTGTTTACTTGGATCAAAACTACGTTGAGGACATGCGTGTTTCTCCAATTTATATTGGTGGACGAACAAAGCATCTTTTGCAACGTGCAATCTGGAATGACACATCTTTTCTAACTGTATGTATAAAGCAAATCCTCAATGTGATTGCAGGTAATTGTGGCTTTCAATTAAAATGTGTCTTATAAATTTATTGAACTTGCAGTCAGTTAACGTTATGGACTATTCCCTGCTTGTGGGAGTGGACAAACAAAAGAACGAGCTTGTTTTTGGTATCATCGATTATCTGAGGCAGTACACTTGGGACAAGCAGCTGGAAACATGGGTGAAGACTTCTCTGGTAGTACCAAAAAATGTTTCGCCAACTGTAGTCTCTCCCAAGGAGTACAAGAAAAGGTTTCGGAAGTTCATGGCCAAGTACTTCCTCACAGTTCCAGATACTTGGGGTCCTGAAAATTCTTCAGGACCAAGCAAATCATTTGGCCATAACAATAACATGTTGGTAGAAGTCCATAGTGATGACAATCTGTTTCAGCATCCAACTGAGACTGAGGCAGTTGAATAACTCTGTATATGACTTCTCTGACAGTTTTGTTGGATCCTATCCAGTTGTTATTTGGAAATTAATTTTGTTTTGTAAAATGGTGTACATAGGAGGGCCTCACCATTGATCTCCCCCAGAAGTTTGCAGTTTTTAGGCAAGTCGCTAGGGGCAAGTGAGGCCTACAGTACATGTATCTATACCAATATTCATTGTTAATTTCACAATTATTATAGTGAAATTACAAAATTGATGATTATTTTAGACCTGCGAAGGGGAAGCACTTTACATGAACTAGTTTGTAACTTCTGACATTACTAACTTCATAGATACACATGTTTATATATATCAAAGTTTCTGGGTTGTATTTGTAATTTTATATTTTTTTTCCGTCTGTATACCTCTTCAGTTACTGGCATGAAAAACATAAGAATCCGATTGAATGCCTCTAGATCTTGCTGCCCTTATTATAATTAGATTTTGCTGTTTGCTGGAAATTGTCATCATCTAGTTTCAGTGTGCTCCAATCACTTTTTGTTGATGAACAACTTTTCAGATCTCCTGGTATGATTCTGTTAACCCCTTTTCCTTTACAAGTATTTCCTGTTATTTACATAGAATGGTTGAAATCATGGTACACACTGTTTCTCTGTATAAATATTTGTAAATGTAATGCACATTTATGTATCCTTGCATTATGTCAAGGAGATTAAATTTCTGTTCTTTTCAGTAAGCAACTTCATGGAGATGGAGCATCTCTTGGTTATTCTGCAGGATGATGTAGCTGCCTGGTAATGTGCCTACTCTCTGGTTTTCCTATACTCTAAAGTTTGCCGCTATACTTGATATGACTTTAGCTTTCAGTGAGGTCAGTTCTTGTGATCATTTCAAGTCATTTTTCCTGAAAACAGTTCATTTTAATAGTACAAAATACGCTTAGCGGCTTTTGCTAAAGTAATGCTACACTTCTGTTTCTATAACAGAATCCTATTTTTACTCGTAGTGGTGCATTTGCAGGTCAGTTATCCTGTTTGAGATTTTGAGCGTAGGCAGTAAAGTTTTAATTGTCATTATATGTATGATTGGTGACGCTACCAGCTTTTCATTTGTTGGCTGAAATTTAACATGTCATGTTCCTTTCCTGTTGTTTGGAACATGAATTGGAAATATCATTGCAAATGAATAAGAAAAATCTTGGTGAGTTCTTTTAACTTATGCTCATATTGTGTTTGATTTTGTATTTGTCCAGAATATTGTTTAATGCAGTTTAGGATGATCAAAGATTATTTTGTAAAGATCAATATTGGATGTCAAAAGTGCTTTGTTATTGTTCCATTCCATAAGAGGAGAAGCAGCTAATATGTAGTGTTTGATACTGTGCTTTGTTAATGTGCTATGTTCCCTTTAAGAGTCATGTTTAGTAATTATCTGGCACTGATTGTTTGGATTTCAACCAAACACAAATTCCTATAGGTCACTGGTCATATACTTGGCTGCTTGGCTTTGCAGTTCTGGTCTGCCGGTATTCCTATTCAATTCCCTACAAATTTTAGTTCAGGGATAGGCTAGAAAGCAGCCTCCCCAGTCGCTAGTTGAGTCTATCTTAATATAATAATTACTTATATATATATGTCAAATTTTCTTTAAAGATGCTCGTACAGTGGTGTATCTATTCTTCCTATGCTTTCAGCTTGTCTTATGACTGCGATTACTTGTTCTCAGTTGTCACAGTGTGCCTAATGGATATGCTTGGACATGTTGCACGACTTACCTCTTCATTGCATTTAATTATGACTGCTGAGCTGAATGCATTTGCATAAATCTTAATAAGATTGTATTCTTTCACTTATCTTAATACCAACAAGCATTGATTTGAGTAGATGAATAATATTTTATATTCCCGAATTTAGTGCATTATTTGGAACAGGCTGAACCTTTAGTTCAGCTGTAATCTAGAACAAGCTGGACTGTACTTAGTTAAATAAATATACTTATGAAGTTATTGATCCCTACCTTAGAGTAGCAGCAAGACATTTCATGTCCATCATCAGTCAATGAGGTAATTCACAATAATGTGTTGACATGTATATACCCTTTTCTCCCTTTTGCGGTTAGCAAGGGAGGCATGCATCCATTGACAGTAAGAGTATGACCAGAGCAGAGGAAGGTCTTTTTTATCATTGCAGTCATGTCTGGGTGGATTCTATTCATGTTGTGTCATTGACGGACATGGTAGGTTAGAAAAGGAGCTGATGTTCCATTCTGTTTAATGATGTTGATCCTACAATGGCTGCTTCGTAATTTGGGTCATATTCTGATGTTGATCAAGCCTTTTCTTATACTTTGTGTGTAATACCCATTGGCTCATTTCTACATCTTCCGGATATCAATATGATAATGTTATGTTTTAATGTTTACCAAGAGACTTGCTATAAGTAAATTTGTGATCTCATGAGCTGCTTTACTTCCAAACAATCTTTCCGTGCTATTTTTAGTCTTACAGTTTTTGTGATTCTGTTAACTGTTGCATATTGTGTAAGCAGTAAGAATCATCCTAGGTTCAAATGTGATTACACCGGAAACTCTACTTACAACTCTTTCATAATCTGAAACCTTTGAAGGGGTATAAGGTTGCACTATATTTTTATCGTATTTCTTTTATTCTTGATCTGAAATTTTATTTGTATATAAGTTTGATGGATTTTTCAAATCAGAATACAAGTATAACTTTTTTGGATAATGGAAGCTTTATTGAACCTCAGTCGCTTCCAGCCAAGAATACAAGTATAACTATGCTCATGTCTTACCTTGGTACCTAGTGGCAGATCTGCTTCAGCGGAGTGATTGTTGTCACCGTTTTGGTGTGTCATTTGTAGTGGCAGTGCATTCAAGCCCATATTTTCCCAGTGGATGCAGATTCTGAACCCCAAAGAATGGAATATGGCTCTGCAAAGATGCTTGAATCAATCAATTTGGCATTTCAGCGGCCCCAGGCATGTGCCTTTTTCATCAAACTGAGTTCTACAAGGTGATCATCATCATGTCCCAATTCATCATCTCGCAGCCTAAAATGTGACCAATATCATGGAGAATCATGTCCACAGATTTGTGTAGCTGCATGAAGATGTTTATCAGTTTCTTGCCCTGTTCATCTTGTTTGCTTGAGTAAAATAGCTGATGTTTGTGTTACCATGTTCTTGGTTGCATAGTGGAGTGATCAATGATAAGGAAGGAAGGTGACAAAGGCTACCACCAAAAACAAAAGAAAAAGGAAGCAGCAAGAGCAAGAGAGACAGGTGCAAGATCTCATTTTTAATACCCTTCCCTATTACTTCCTTTTTGTCTCCTCTGTAATCTGTCCAAGAAGTTACTTTTCCAGTTATAGAAAAGGGCAAAGAGTTGCTTTCCTTTTCAGAGGTCTGATCCTTCGCACTTTGAGATTCTTCCTTTCACCAGTAACTATTATAGCATCATCAATCATAAAATACCATTAAAGGAAGAATTACTTTACTGATCAGTGGACATATATATATTCTGATTCTGGCTGAGAATAGGTGAGGTAGGCATAATAAGTAATTAATTAAGCACCAACTGCCAGTTAGCCATTGTTTGTTTCTTCTCCTTGTTCTTGTGTGTTAGCAACTCTTGTGCAAATGCACTATGCAAAGTGTTAATTTTTGATTTGATTTGGTTGTGGCAATAATAACAGTACATATCATTGGTGATGGAAGGGAGGCTACTGGTGGTAGGAGTTGGTTTCAGCGATGGCTGCAGAGGTCGGACAGCACCTTCCTGCCTTCGACAATGTCATCGAAGAAGTCGTCGAGCTCGGCGATGACGGCCTCGGCGCCTGAGCGGAGCATGTCCACCCAGCCTTTGATGAGCTCCGCCCTGTCGGCGATCTCCTCCGGGTCGCCGTAGCCGGTGGCACCGAGCCTGTCAAGCTCCACCTTGAGGGTGTCGATGCCGGCTCTGGCCTGGCGGAACTCGTACATCATGATGGTGGTGCCGGCGGCGGAGTGGTCGGCGGCGGCGGCGGCCATTTCGTCGGCGACGCGCTGGCGCAGGCGGGCCATGGAGGAGACGTAGCCGGGTCCGGGTCCAGCAGCGGTGGCGGGCGGCGAGGGCGAGCAGAGGTGGTCGGGGAGGCAGGAGACGGTGGCGGAGAGGAGGAGGGCGAGGAGGAAGGAGGTGGCGTTGCGGAGCGCGTAGAGGACGGCGCGGAAGCCGTTGAAGGCGTTGAGGTTGAAGTCGAGAGGGGAGCGGTGGTCGAGCAGGAGGGAGGCCGGGTCGAGGCGGGCGTCGGCGAGGGCGCGGTTCTCCTGGAGGAGGCCCGCGGCGTGGCGTCGCGGCGCGTTGATGGCGCGCGCGGCGGCGTTGGCGGAGGAGAGGAGGAGGAGGCAGTGGCAGTCGTGGAGGGCGCGCGCGGCGGTGGCCGAGTAGGCGTCGAGCGCGGTGGCGCCGGCGCGGACGAGCTGGCAGGCGTCCCACAGGCGGGACGTCTCGTCCATGTACTCGTCCAGCCAGCTCTCGCCGGCCGGCAGGTGCAGCCGGTGCACCAGCTGCAGCAGCTGCGAGTGCATTGACCGGACCAGCGCCGCCGCCTGCTGCAGGAATGGCCCCGACATGAACGCCACCTCGCCGCCGTCCAGCCTGCAGTGCAGCGCGTCCAGCCCCTGCCCGATGGACGAGTAGAAGCTGTTCATCTTCTTCTTTCTTCTTTCTTTGCTTGCTTGGCTTGCTGATGAGGCATCAACTATATATATATATATATGTTTTCAAAGATGATACGGTGGTACATTACATGCATACTTCTACCTCGTGGCCGCGTTCGGGTGGAGGCGATAAGTTAAACTTGCCCACCACGAAAAACGTAAGAATAGACTATTACATGATTAATTAATTATTAATTATTAAAAAAATAGATTAATATGATTTTTTAAAATAACATTTCTATAGAATTTTTTTTTTAAAAAAAAACACCGTTTGACAGTTAGGAACGCATGTGTGTAGAAAACGAAGATGTTAAGTTAACTTATGCCCCGTGGCGAACATGGCCTATGTAGCACTAGTGCTCCTGCTTCCTCCCTATTTGTGCCAGTGGCAACAGCTGCTCTTAGTCCTACGATAAATAAACCTAGTATTAGATGTGGCATATTTTGTCGCATCCGTCGTAAGCAAATAAACTTAAAATTGGATGTGACACGTACGAATTCGGATTTGTTTATTTTGATACGGATAGAGTACACGGCATAGAAGTAACTATTCGTTATAAACGAATCAACTTATAACTGGACATTGACATTTATTTTTATAGAGCTAGTAAAAAACAGGGAAGCAGTAACATGGTGGGTCAGCAACGGAATAATGGTATGATGTTGTGTCTGGGCTTGAAGGGGAAGGATCATTATATTGGGACTCTCTACACTCTACACTGCCATTCCATCTGCCAGCATATTTGCTTGTTCATCTCTCATCGATATGATATGATACTGTCATCACCTAGGTACCCCTGCCTCCTGCGTTGGTTGCCATATATGCATCGGAAAACGCAACACGTCCTTGAGCTTGGGGAGGTGCATACGAAGGAAAAGAAAAGGAAATGAGCGATGCTACACGTACAACTCCAACCGTACTGTCGTCGTACGACTTGTGCTCGCCTCGTCATCACCAGCGTCGGGTGGGCTGTTTGATTCGTCTATTGCAGTCGTACACGAATTAGCATTTTCCAAAAGAAATTTATTGTTATGGATTAGGCCCTATTCCGACTAGAAATTTGTTTTTTCTGGGACGGTGAGAGTAAGCAACAACACTAGCAAATGGTAATGCAAGAAACGATACATGGTGGTTGTTTTGAGATGAATGTCGAACGGCAATTGGGACCAGAGATGATAAAGCAGAGAGCAAGGAAGGAAGCCAGGGGAAGACAGAGGCAAGGCAAGAGGGGCCTCTGTATTAACTCATGTCTCACCTCATATATACAGTCAACTATACCTACCGGTACACAAATCTCATGTGCTGCTGCCGTCCTACTTAATTACTCCTGTATACAGCATTTCTTGGTACAGTATTTCAGACAAGTTGTTACTGGTAGTAGAAGGAACGTAGTTACAATGGAAGTTTGTTGCTGGTTGATGAATGAATTCAGAATTGAGAAGAATGAAGAGGGACAAAAATTCAAAGGTGGTCAGGGGTACGAGAGATTTGTCTGTCTGTCTGCGCTCCATCGATGCAAGTTCCCATGGACAGGCAGGCAGGCATGCATCTTCCATCTCATTTTAGGGCAGGCTGCTGCAACTACAATGCACAATGCAGTGCAAAGGAACTGTAGTAACAACATGCATATGCATGATGATGGGTTTCCTTGTACCCGTACAAATCTCTCTGCCATGCATGGCTTCCTTCTTTTGAGGCCAGCCCAGCCTCCTCTACCTCTCCATTAAACTTAATTCTATTGATAAATATTATTCCTTCCGTTTTGTATTACAAAATTTTAATATATATATATATATATACACACATATTTATATATGACGAATATGAATAAACCCAAAAAATCTTATAATATAAAATGGAGGGAGTATAAAACTGAAGCGATTAATAAGATTAGTATATAAGTAGCATAGGATTAATTAATAAGAGCAGATACAATAGTAGACTATAAGTCAGTTATAAACATATTTTAAAGAAATAAGAGAAGAGAGAGATCAGTGAGCTACTAATTTATAGCTAGCTATTGCACGGACTTCAACACGTAGTGTATATATGACATGTGAGACTATGTATTAATGTTTTGTATGTATATTGTATGAATTGATCATTAGATTGCGTATAGTATTGAACTTGCTCTCACCAGTGTGTGTTTGTGTGAGTAGGCGGTCCGCTCGTGGGGTTTGGGAGAACGAGAGATCGAGGAGGGGATGTATGTTGTTTTTTACTCTGTCGGATCGATTGATTGAGTATACTTAAACTACTTAAACTAATCAATACTTTAAACATACATATGACATGATGCAGCATGATACTACTACTATTTTATTACTACTAGTACCAGTAAGCTGCGTACACCGATCTGTGGCCATGCATGCAGGAAAGCAGTTTTTTAAGCAAATAGGTATATATACACCCGTTACTTGTATTCTATTTGAATAGTCTAAAAAATATGAAAAAAATTAACAAGATAGTTTAATATGAGTTATATCACTCCACCAACATGTAAGTTTAAATTTATCTTCTACAAGTTGTAGCAAAAATAACAAAAACAATTATAAATATGCGTAGAGTTAGTTTCAGTTTTATTTGTTTTTTCTACAACTTGTAGAAGTTGAATTTAAGCTTGCATGTTTGTGGAGTGATATAACTCATATTAATCTATCTTTTTAATTTTTTTCATATTTTTTTAATAGCATACGGATGTACATATACCCATGTGCTAAAAACTGTTTTCCATGCACGTAGATGTCCGTAGTTGACTGGTAGGCAGCCCATTCATGGTTCAATATATATATATATATATATATATATATATATATATATAGTAATCATTCATTTCATTCCTAGCTATTGTCCTGTCCGGCCGCCCGTTTAATTAATTTTTTTTGCTAACCTTTTCTATCCTTTCGTACTTCGACCCTGTAATATAATGCTTCACCAAACTCATCTCTTCACCAGTAATTTGTGTCCTAGATACCTACCTACGGTGTGATTTGCCTTTACCTTTTGGCAATATTTTGTGCTAGCATGTCTAAATGTCTTTGTTGTTCCTTCATCAAATCAATTAAGGACAGTCTTCATTGATCGATACTACTCCCTCCTTTACGAAACATAAGAACTTTTAGGATTTAAACATTTGCCAAAATATAATTATTTTTTGACTTGTCATTCAAAATTAATTATTCCTATTCTATCGTCACATATCCTATAACTTTTCTTCATTTCTTATTTATTAATGGGCGCTGCATACTTTTTTAATGCTCAATCTTAAATATTTGCAAACAACATATAAATACTTATGTTTTGGGACATATGTACTTGATGTTTAGTCCAAATTAGTATAATCGGTGTGCCAATTATTCAAGATAAAAGCATACTACCCCTGATATATGACTGATGAGTATAATGGTGTGCCATGCTATTAGAGATGCTCTAAGTGATAGGGATATAATAAGTAGTACCAGTTGTCAACTCTTGTAATGCTAATAAGGGTTTGCATTAATGGACTGTTTGGTTGTCGCATACACTTTGTCACCATGAGTTAATTATATATAAACCTGTCACACCTGTCTAAGTTGAGGTAATTAAATTTTTAGCCGCACCATGGCAAGTCTAAGGTAATCTTAACATGCTTTTTTTAAGTCATGGATTGACGTACGAGATCAAACATCTGCATGAGATTTATGGACAGATCGAGGAAAGGAACGAGTGGCTGCTAGCTGGAAATGCATAAGGCTGCAGCTTGTATTATTCGTCTAGCTACATGCAGAGTCATCGATTGATTCACATTCACTTGTGCATGCAGATGCAGATGGAGATGGAGGCCTTTTCTCCTGGCATCGCGGAACATCTCATCATCGCCATCGTCTTCGTCGTATGTATGCCTGACTGCCATGCAGTGCCAGTATTACATTACATTACATTACATTCATTCATATATATATATATATATATATATATATACCCATGCATGCATGCATCCAGTCATCCAGATTAATTGATCGACGGCAACTTAACGCCGCCATTTCTGTGGCCGGGGAGCAACTAGCTAGCTACACGGTGAATTGGTGATCGACTATACTGCATCTGCATGTATATACTGTCAGCGTACGTACGTATGGCAAGGAACCAACCAAATTAAGGGCAGCACAGTCTTCAATTAAGCCCCCAAGGCTGGCTAGCTAGCTAGGTACTGTTCATCTCTCCGTCCTTCATCGATCTCGATCAATTTGCTTTTGACAGAATGGAACTTTAATTGGCCGCATAAACAAAAAGAAAACTGCTTGTGCGAGCTATAGTAAAAAGATGATTGCTAGCTAGCTATATATTAGCTTCTTGTTTCAATGAGCAGCACAGCATGCAGTACGTATATATGTTTCGAGAGAGAGAGAGAGAGTGTGTGTGTGTGTGTGACAACACTTCACTTTATGAAACACTACTTCGCAATGAAAGAGAGAGAGAGAGAGATGGATGGATGGATATGATCGATGCATGGAGGGAGGAACAAACACTCGATCGAATCTCTGAGGTAAGGCTGAAAAGTTTTTACGTTGATGGCGGCCATGGATTCATTTCCCCCTTCTTTTGGAACACACCAACCTACCACAAAGCATATTGTATAGATCTCTCATATATATGCTCTGTAGCTAGCATTAGTGTCCTCTGCCATTTCTTGACCTAGCTATAATTAATTTCAGGGATTGACTATTGCACATTTAGATAGAAAACACCTTAAAAAAATTCTTACAAGGTCACTTTAAAATTAGTGTGCAACCCTATCATTTTTTCTATCACTCACCTCACTCCGTTGGATGCCCATATATGGTCTACAGCGCGCTGCTTCTCCTCTCCCCCCTATGGCCCTACCCTTATTGGTGCCGGCAAGCTGCTTTGTCGCCTGTCTGTAATTGTCTCCCACGACCATAGTAGAGGAAAGGACACTTAAATTCTTATCATTTATTGTTTAACAATTAATTTACCAGTTGTTTTTTAAATAATAAACACATTACATCTTTGGCATATGCATATTAGACACTACACCAATAAGTTTTATAACTGAAATTGTAAATAAGGTGACGGGACAAACACTCAACTCCATCTAATAAAAGATAGTTAAAATATTATTTCTAAAATCACATAGATTGTCGCAAGTAATTATGAAGATATTACACCATCCAAAGTGCCATAAAAGATTTTTGGCTACCAATTCCAAGAGAGTAGCTAGCTCCATTGTGCATCATATCCTATTGTTCCTATGATAGCATCATACATCAAGAGTGAAGCCAATTAAAACCCTAAACCTGAACTTGTCTAACCATTCTGGTTCGTCTGGGTTGTCAGAGCTAGAGGAGAAAAAGGCCTGCACGTTAAATATGCCCAAAAAAGAATAATGAAGCAGATATTAAGATGAGAAATTGCAGAGTTAATTTTGACAAGTAGCTGCATATATGGTCTCTGCGATTATGCATACCGTGCATGCTGTGCTACTGTAGATGGAAGATCGATTGCAAAGAAAGAAAGCAACACAAACGTGCAGACCGGTGAGGGACATATATGCATGCACTTTTTCCACGGCCGAGTTGTAAAGATGACATGGAAACTGCAAAGTTGGCTCACTTTCACAACTCATCTTGTCTTTTGCAGTTGCTAGCTGGATCTTTCTTATTTGCTTCTCCATCATCTTGTCCTTGTTTATTAGTTGTTCCCTCCATTCCATTTTAGATTATAAGATATACAGTTTGGTTTTCTTTAAATTCATATAGATACTAATAAATATATATATATATATATATATATATATATATATATATAGAAAACCAAAACATCTTGTAAATTATAATCTAAAACAGAGACACCTAGCTAGCTAGCTCATTGTTTTGATTGAGCCAAGCTGCTTTCTGGAGACAGAAAAAAAGGGGCCGGAGCAGCTTCATATATATATATGTAGATCTCCAACTCTCCAAACTTTGCTAGCTAGTTGTAGGGGCATCTTTCTTTCAGACTTTCCTGCTTGGCTTCCAATTTCCAAAAGATGTTTTTTCCTATATATGAATCGATTACACATACACACACGACTATTCATAGCGACCCTAAACTTGACTAAAAGGGTTTTCAAAAAAAGAAACTCAACTAAAATGAGAAATATACTCTCTCTGTCTAAAAAAAACTTAAATTTTAACATTAACACTATCTAAAAATACAAGTCTTTTGAGAATGGAGGTAGTTGGATTTAACCTAATATTACTCTCCCCGTCTCAAATAAGTGTAGCTTTCTTAGTTCAAATTCAAATTAGAGGGCATTATTTAGTTTGTAATGGACGTAGTAGGTGGGTCAAAAATAAAATATCGGATCAAATGCAAGGACTAAAATTTAAAATATTGACCTGTTATGAATGATACCCGTCCTAAACAAAGACCGATACGAAAGGAAAATACCAAATTGCAAAAGATCAGTATTGGGCCTTTGGGTGAAGTGGCCCAAATACGTAATTTCATTTGTCCTTTCATAGTTTCATCTTTGGCATGCTCATACTAATTCCTTAGAGCATCCCTAACGACTCATCTAAATTTGGTCATCCATATCTTCATTTAGATGATCATCTAAAATATTTTTATCTTTTATATCTCTATATACTCCAGCAGATGATCTATATATGACATCCTTCATATCTATTTGGAGGATTGAAGAGAGAACATCTAAATATAGAGTTTTTCTCTCCTAATATAGATGACATCAAAAAATAGATGATGGGATAGATGTTCTGTTGGAGCTTAACTTTTACTCTTCTGAGCTGTTGGGGATGCTCTTACATCCCATTACATTGTACGTATAGTAGTTCTGACAAACAATTATGGCAACTTTATTATCTTTAAAAAATACATATACGTATCAAAATTTACACTAAGAATTCTAGTACCGTGAAATCTAGTACGGAGTACTCTTTATTTTGTTATCATGTCTCCCCGAGAGTGAGAGATACACTGCTAGCAAAAGCGCGTGTGATTTCAGCCCCAAGGTTGATCGCATATTCAATTCTCAAAATATGAGTCTACTTTTTTCTTAATTATTTGACACCAAATTCCTTCTTGGTTGTAGGGGTGAAAACGGGATGGATATTACCCGTTCGCCCGCCCGACCGAATTAATTCGGGACAAAATCAGGTACCCGGAAGATAATACGGATTTTGGAGCCGGGTTCGGGTATTTTTTTTCGGATACAAATACGGGTTCAGAATATGGTATCCGACGGATACGGATTATACTGCCAAAAAACGGATAGTACCCGGTTAAATATCCGGATGTGACCTGGATAGTTATAGCCCATCAAAAACCCATGTTGCATTCACGTACTATTAAAACCCAGTAACAAGAAAACCTTATTCTAAGTGTTCCATATGCATGTACGCTAACTTTATTTATAGTTCTTGCCCATATATACTAACATACTAATGAGATAATTTAACGAATCAATTATATTTCCCTACTAGCTTTGGTAATGCTAGTTGTTACTTCCATGATATAGTTATATTTGAGATTTATGTAATAGTTGAATAGCTATTATATATGTGGTATATATAGTTGTTGATTTGATATCCGAATAAGTATTCGTAACTGGAATCATTCGTATCCGTCTTAGCATGTATCCGTTCCATATTTGTGTCTGGCATTATTCGTCTTTGTATTTGTATTGAACAATATCCGTATTCGACTTGATCCCGAAAAGAAAATATGGGTTAGGATACGGGAAGGATGCTATCCGGCCGTATCTGATCCGGTTTCACCCCTACTTGGTTGCCCAACGTATCATGTCTCCTAGTAATCAAATTGGATGCTTACTGCAAAAACTCGAATTTTTTTGAGAATTAATATTATTTTAATGAAATATTGTAAAAGTAGTGGCCAACCGGAGAAAATTGTGAATATAGATGGTTGTCGAACGGGTGTAGTTCAATATGCGCCCTATCGAACGGCTAGCACGCGACTCAAAAGGAGATCAAATTAGATCGACATGGCCTATCGAACTACCCCTATTCAATATGAGGCATGTCGAACTGCCCCTGTTTGACAGGCCCCCATGTCAAACTGCGGCAGATCGACAGTCCCGGCTAGCTCAGCAGTTGAATGGGTGGTGGGCCTGTTGAACTCCCTCCGTTTGATAGGTTAGCCTGCCGAACAGTAGCCGTTCGACAGGCTCCAGTCGAACACCCACCATTCGACAGACCTCTAAATTCGTTATTTTCCTTGGATAGCCTTTACTTTTGCGATTTTCCATTAAAATAATATTAATTCTTAAAAAAATTTCAAAAACTCCTTACAATTGACACTTCCTTATTGAGCAACAAAGACGTAAATAACAAAATAGAGAGGCCATAATGCCAAAAAAAAACAATAGTTTTTGATAGCGCAATAATATAATATGTATATAAAGTCAACTGGACGATCAAATGTATAGCATAATTACTAGCAGCACAAAAATACAACCCTTTAATCCTATGAGAAAAAAGGAAAGAAAAGAGCTTGTTCAGATTAACAAGATTAGCTCTATACCAACTCAACTGAGACTCTGAAGTTTCTATTCTAGTATGCCAAAAGTGCGCCAGGATCAATCCTGAAAGCTGTTAGATGCTCCTTTATTCCTATTGATCATAAACAACCCCCCTCCCCCTCCCCTCGTCTTATGAGTATGAACTAAATTAATTCTTCTCTTGCTTGTCGCCTACAAGGGGAAGCATCTCCATCCGGCTCCTGGGCGTGCGTGGGCTTGGGTTCACGGCCTGTTGCAAGATGAGATGCCTCACATAGCCATAGAAGGTGCAGCCGATGAGCGTGATTCCGCACCCCACAACGTTCATCGCCGAGATCGGGTTCCGAAAGATCATCCAAGAGACCAGCACAGCCACAGCCACCTGCATCAATCATACACCGTTCATCCATCAGATTTGTGAATGCTGAGCACAAATTGCAAAGATTCATGTGTCTCACTTTCAGGTTGCCGGCTACGTTGAAGGTGACTGCTGTGGTGGAATGGATGACGTAGAAGATGGAGAAGTTGAGGCAGAATGCAAGCACTCCAGAGGTGGTGATGATGATCAGTGCAGGGACGATGGAATCATACGTGTAGAGCCAGTTGATCACACCACTCCCTTCCAGCACGATTGCTGGCACTGACAGTATCATGGTTGCAAAGGGTGCCATGTAGTACACTGTGTTAATGCTGCAAACAAGAAGAAAGCATTCAAGTTCAAGTAGGGTAAAGTGAGCTCCAACTGAATTGTTCATTAAAAAACCTCCTGTTTGAATCCATTTTTACTGACAAAGCTAAAAAGATTTCATTTTTACTATCCCAGCTAGAAAAAAAAATCCAGTTTTACCTATCAAATTTGTACCCATGGAGTAGAGACTCTGCCAGAATTGTCTTAGTAGATGTGGCCAGGCAGCCAACCATAGCAGCACAGAAACCAAACATGTTGAAACTAAGCTCAGTTATTGATGTCAACATGATTCCTCCCACTATTGGGACCAAAGAAGCCCAAATGCGCCACTCGAAGTACTTTCTCCAGACTAACCACTGTAGAATAACTGTGTCACAATGGAAGAATCCATTAGAATATGATTACATCAATTGCCAAAAAAGCAGACAAAGAGAATGAACGAATTGACAATAATGGGTTTGGAAGGAAACAGAGAAACCTGTCGTTGCAGGGGTGAAAGATTTGATGGTTTGCATGAAAGAGACTGGAATGTATCTCAGGCTGACATTGCCCAGCACAATGTTTATGCAGAACACAAATGACATCGGGAATATTCTTCTCCAGCGATCCTCTGGGGCAACTTCAATCAGCGGTTTCATCTTGAGAATTTTGATTGCGATATAAGCTCCAATCGAAGAGCATATAAAGTGGACACATGAGACAGTAAGAGGAAACTTGAACTCCAATTTCTGCATCCAAGGGACAAATGAAAACCATTAAACTGATGCCTTTGTATGAATGGTTGAACAGTAATATTATGAAAAAAAACTAATTTTGAACTCCCGATTAACAAAAAGTCAATTCGAAAAAAAAGAACCGCAGACTTCATCACTAAGGATTTGTGCAGTGAGAAAGCATCAAATGCTACAGGGTTTCTTCAATAATACATCATCACCCATGCCACTTTAAGTGATAAAGGTTACTATGACTAGAAGCCTTGCTGTTACTACCCAAGTTGCTTATATAAGCACTTTTGTGTTACGTTGAGTCTACAACCTTGTGGTATAAACTGTTGGTACCTTTAAAACCAAGTTTCACTGATCTGCAAACTTTTTGTGTGCTCGGGAAAAAATGTATCACAACCTTTAGAAATATTAGATAATCGCAAAAGAGTAGAAAATCTTAGATGGAGTTAGAATGGAATGATAAAAAAGACATGACTGCAATGATGAAAAAGACCTTCCTCTGCTCTGGTCATACTCTTACTGTCAATGGATGCGTGCCTCCCTTGCTAACCGCAAAAGGGAGAAAAGGGTATATACATGTCAACACATTATTGTGAATTACCTCATTGGCTGATGATGGACATGACATCCTAATGTCTTGCTGCTACTCTAAGGTAGGGATCAATAACTTCATAAGTATATTTATTTAACTAAGTACAGTCCAGCTTGTTCTAGATTACAGCTGAACTAAAGGTTCAGGCCGTTCCAAATAATGCACTAACTTCGGGAATATAAAATATTATTCATCTACTCAAATCAATGCTTGTTGGTATTAAGATAAGTGAAAGAATACAATCTTATTTTAAGATTTATGCAAATGCATTCAGCTCAGCAGTCATAATTAAATGCAATGAAGAGGTAAGTCGTGCAACATGTCCAAGCATATCCATTAGGCACACTGTGACAACTGAGAACAAATAATCGCAGTCATAAGACAAGCTGAAAGCATAGGAAGAATAGATACACCACTGTACGAGCATCTTTAAAGAAAATTTGACATATATATATAAGTAATTATTATATTAAGATAGACTCAACTAGCGACTGGGGAGGCTGCTTTCTAGCCTATCCCTGAACTAAAATTTGTAGGGAATTGAATAGGAATACCGGCAGACCAGAACTGCAAAGCCAAGCAGCCAAGTATATGACCAGTGACCTATAGGAATTTGTGTTTGGTTGAAATCCAAACAATCAGTGCCAGATAATTACTAAACATGACTCTTAAAGGGAACATAGCACATTAACAAAGCACAGTATCAAACACTGCACATTAGCTGCTGCTCCTCCTCTTATGCAATGGAACAATAACAAAGCACTTTTGGCATCCAACATTGATCTTTACAAAATAATCTTTGATCATCCTAAACTGCATTAAACAATATTCTGGCCAAATACAAAATCAAACACAATATGCGCATAAGTTAACAGAACTCACCAAGGTTTTTCTTATTCATTTGCAATGATATTTCCAATTCACGTTCCAAACAACAGGAAAGGAACATGACGTGTTAAATTTCAGCCAACAAATGAAAAGCTGGTAGCGTCACCAATCATACATATAATGACAACTAAAACTTTACTGCCTACTCTCAAAATCTCAAATAGGATAACTGACCTGCAAATGCACCACTACGAGTAAAAATAGGAACAAAGAAGGAAGAGAAGAAGAATTGAGAGAGAGGGCAAAGGAAAGGAGATGAGAGAATTGCTACCTGGAAGATCCACTTGTTCATGATGATGACGGTGACGTTGAAGCCCCACCATTGGAGGATGGCCAGCACGGCGCGGATCGTGGCGACGTCCCCCATCTTGGCCTCCTCCATGCACCGAGAAGAGATCGGTCCGATCAATTAATCCGAGCTTAGGTTTTCTTTTGTTGAGGAGGAGCTAGTTAATCAGTCAATCAAAAAATTAATCGATGGAAAGGAGGAGGATCCATTTGAGACATGAGGAGCCTTTCTTTCTCTGTCTCTCTTTGGTGTTGAGAGGCTTATAATGGAGGCGGAAGAGGAAGATGAAGTGCAGTGAAGGAAGGGAAGATGGTTTAGGTTGCGAGCTCGATTGGTGTGAGGAATCAATCCCAGATGCATGCGTGAGATGAGATGAGATTCCTTCTTTTTGTTGGGCTTTTTTGCTTCTTCTTCTTCTGCCTTCTACTACTACCAAGGACGTTACGTGTCTAGTCTTCTGTTGGCCTTCGATCCCTTTCTCTTTCAAAAACGTCCATTTCCCCCGGCTTCTACGACTTATATTAAGCAGGCATGTACACCTCTCATGCTTTATTCAATTTTTGTGATCATAAAAATTGTGCTAGCTGCTTTCATTTTTATTGTTTGACTTCAAATTTGCGGCCATGGCTTATTTTATTGTCTTCTAAACATTGCTGCACAGAGCCAACAGTTTCTTACCTTCCTACAAAAACCCATCTCTTTCCCATCGGGAAAAAAAAAAACTGCCTGCAAACCAATCTCTTTCCCATTGGGGAAAAAAAATACTCTGCTTCATTCAAAGTATAATTCAATTGAATGGGTCAAAATGATTTTGAGAAAAATACTCTATTGCTCAAAGCGAAGAAAAGTAGCATGTATTCTTTTGCCTTAATCATTCTCATATTTTCCCTCGGCTTTTACACATTCAATTTCCAAACTGCTAAATAGTAGTGGCTATATATATATATATATATATATATATATATATATATATATATATATATTCATCTTGTCTTTTAAAGTAAATTTTAAAATTTATAATAGTTAATTTTCATTAAAAGAACACAGCTGTAGTGGTCCAGAAGCAAGCAAAACCACATGGCTACGTAACAAGTAGCGGCTAGTACACGAATGCAAATCCTCTACAGTTAGGCAGGCCTCCGTATACACATTAATTCATTCATGTCAACTCCATCCCCTCCTAATCTCCATTATCATGCTCATCATGCACCTGGACATGATAGATGTCACCAATCACCACAAAATCATTAATTCATACTAGTATCAAGGACACACAAATGCATTCATCATGTAGCGACACAGCTGCATTACTTTTCATAAAAAACAGTGTCCCAACACGATATTTACTTAGAAATGAGTATCCTGGGTTAATGATACTACTCCCTCGATCCCAAAATATAGCTATAAAGGATGTTATTTGACTCATCCTAGAAATATAAATCTTGACGTAAGCATGTTCAGATACATAGTCCTAATATGGGTTACATCGCTTATATCTAGATTTGTAATACTACAATATAATAAAACTGATTCTAGTTAAAACAGAGGAGGCCGGAGGAAGTAGTAGTACTTACAAGCTCCATGCCTGTCACACTCGTCAAAACGAAGCTGCACTTTCTTCCTTGGTCTCATGCTTGTCCAAAACTGAATAATAGTTCGTCCAAACGGGCTAGACAAAGCCTCCAGGATTAACCATACACGGCATACAGACCATAGAACGCTTCATAATCATCGATCACAACCTATAAACAAGAGTAAACAATGACGACGCAAAAAATACAAACGAGAAGGAAAAATCATCTTGCCCCCCAAACAACGTTTTAAGAATATCATGACAGGGTGGGTAGGTACAGGACAACATTCACAATGGTCACAACAAGGGGGTAAAGGAAAGAAAACAACACAGCATTCCGTCCAGCTAAACACTACATACACCATCTTCACCAGGTAAGAGTTCTTCCTGTAGAAGTCAACTGCAGTTAATTAAATAAACTACACAACTGATTCAAGTATCAAAGTCGGTGTAAAGCCCTCCAAAGGGCCCAAAGAATATCTTTTCCTGCGCTTGTCCAAGCAGAATCTCAGATGCTAATCCACAAAGCTATTGTGATAATCATTTTTCAGTACCATCACCTTCAGAATCCTTCGACTGATTGACATTAGAGGCATGCTTACTGTTTCCATGTACTTTCAGTACAGAATCCTCATACTTATGCATTCCTTCCTTTGCCCTGCGCATTTTGCAAAATGTACAATACCACTTACCTTTGGGGATAGTATTGCGTGCTGGTCTCATGCAATATATGTGATAACCTTCATCACAGCCATCACACATGACTATCTGGTCATCATCCTTGTCTTGGAAGCACCCTCTGCAGAGACAAGATGGGCAGTACCAGCAACCTAGCTTTTTTTGTTGCTCAATTGCAAGCTGGCTTGTTTTCAGGCACCGGATATGATAGAACTTGTAAACGCAGTAAGGATGACCGCATACCATGAATCTCTTGTCATCATCTTCACATGTGCCACAGTGTTTGCACAAGTACGACAGGGCAGTTGTCGAGAGATCTGGTTCATTGTCTTCCCCCATGCTTGAGACTGAGCTCCCCTCTCTTTCTTCAGGTAATTCAATTTTGCTGGGAAGCTTGGGATCTTCTTCTGGCTTCACCAGCTCAAGCTGGTCACACAAAGCACAGTTACCACCATGCAAGAAGTCATTGCCAATATTATTTGTGGTATCCGAAGCCAATTCATTTTTCTTTAAGCTGCATGTTGAACAATGCCAGTTTTCTGGTATTTGCTTAATATCAGGATTGAGTAGCTTGACACATGCAAAGTGGTACATGGTGTCACACAAATCACATATTAGGCCTTCTTCACCATCTACCTTGGTTCCACAACCATCACAAGGGCAGAAATCACGGCGCCCAGGTGGCATGGTTCGTTTTGGTATTGTAGAATGACTAGAATCACATGGGGCCAACTGCACGCTGGTAGTTGACTCCTTTGTGACAAAGTGGGCCGCACCAGCCAAACTTGTTTCCTAATGACGAAAGCAATTGGTAAAACCATTATTATCTGTGCCTGTGAAACCTTGATTAGCAAACATGTCCTAAAATAGACAACTTACCTCTATTCTGTGCTCAGCCACCTCAGCTTCAGAAAATCCAGAAGCCTATAAAAGAATTTTTTTTCCCATTAACAGTGCCAATCATAAAAGAAACAATTTCAATAGGCCATGCATCCAACAAATTGTGGCACAGTTGCCAATTGTGCAGTAATAGATTTATGTCAAGTTGAATTGTCAAAATATAACCATCTTGATGCTAGAGCTATTAATTGTGTGAAGGGGCTTATAGAAGATAAACTAACAAGTTACCTGCTTTTGATATGATACTCTTGATATAGTTGCAAGGTTGGTCGCTAGACCTGTCATCTCTCGGCCAACTTGCTCAAACTTCTCCCATATCTACAATATAGAAAACATATAAATAGTTCTATTAGAAGGAAAGTTCAGCCAGGCACCATTATCATATATTTCAGCGGTTTCGCCTATATGTTACACAACCTCTGAAATGTTTGTGCATGAACAATAGAATGTAAACGAAAAACTCACAGATGAAAAATCATATCAAAGACAACTGGTAAGAAAATCAATAGAAGAGCAATTGTTCAGTCTTTGAGATGTGCTAGCACTAGATAATATAAAAGTTTCTTTTTTGCATGTTGTGTCCATTTAAGAAAGCAAGTGAAAAAGTAATAAGACCATATTACACTTTGACCAAAACCTCAGCATGCAGTATGCATGAGACTTTCCAGATTTTGATATGTCAGTGTGTGCCATCCCCCAGCTCATCCACATTGTCCACTTCAACCATGAATCCGAAAGGAGGTGGCAAGTTGTGGATATCAGATGAAGCATCCAGATAGAAATAGAGAACATTAAGTTATGAAGACATCAGAAGGGCTAATAAATGATATCAAGCTAATAAATGATGCATGTCGTAAACTAGAGTCGACGATTATACACCTTTTTGCCAACTTCAGATGGAGATTCTCGAATAGAATTAAATAATTAAGGGTTCTTTTATCTTGTGTTGGTGTCTTTTAGTTCGTAGTTTCTCTACATTATGTTAGTGTGTGAAATTTATTCATGCACGGACTCTGTAATAATTGGTCGTAGCTCGTTGAGCAAAGGCTGGAATGTTATTCCATTATCTAAAAATCAGAAGGGCTAAAAGACAGCTCATCCTAGGCCAAATCACCACACAGAAAAAAAGAACATTGCAGTATATACTAGTTTTCCACAAAATTATAGATAAACATAGCTGGGCAGATACAGGTACATGTATGACATTTAAGTTAACCAGCTTTCCAACCCTAACAACCAGAGAGACGGGACGTTATGGTACAACTCCGTAGGATTCTGCTGTTTGAATAGTTCAAATAATTTGGAACGATTTGAACTACCAGTCATAAAAGAAACTAATAATCAGTTGAGCAACGACAACATCCCATCAACCGACTATATGTAGAACATCTCGATCTTATAATAATTTATATGAAGTTTTTATTAGATGAAACAGAAGAATGAACACTAGCTTAATATTATTTCCCACAAATAGTAATGGTTTTATTTTGGAAGTAATAAAGAAACAGTTACCTGCTGGATATCATCGTCAAATAGCGAAGGGTTTTGGGCATAATCTCCACCCCTCATCTTGGCATCAATTTTTTCCAAGTCAATGACCTCAACAGGTTTTTCCACATGGAAAGTCCCAACTAGCAAATGGCACAACATGGCAAACTTGTGCGAGACAAGAATGTCGAAGAGGGCATTGTTACACATTGCTTTGTTGGCTTCGGAACACGGTGTGGCCGCTGCATCTTGTACAGCCAAATCCATGGCGACCACTTTGTCTTCTCCTTGGTGATTATTACCTAGGTTACCCTGGTAATTAAAGTGGCAATGGCAAAGACCACACATTTAGGGAAATTGCCAGCATACTTAGGGAGTACATATATATCCTATCCTAGAAGAAAAGAAAAGCTGTTTGTCATACTTTTAAGGGAGTGTGGGTAACACCATTGTTGAGGTGCCAGACGGGCTGGCAGCCATTGTACACGAGTGCATCATGGATGCAGGTCTGAATTCCACCACCCTGGCTTATACCGGGGGATTGCAGGAAGGCATGGAGAGTGTCCCTCCAGCTAATCCAATGTTCTTGGCCGTCTTTGCTCGGATAGGCACCGGCTGCCATGGGTGCCAAAGGCTGGAGTGCAGAAAGTAAAAAAAAAAAAAAAAAAACACTTAGCACAAGTAGGAGATACCATGAGATGAGAGATTGTGAAGTGGCACAAGAATCCAAGCAAAGCAATGCAAGAACCGAGAGTACAAACCTTGGCGAGTACAAATCGAAGCGAAATCTAGAGAAAAGAGACGAGAGAGAGAGAGAGAGAAATCTTGGGAGGGAGGGAGAGAGAGAGAGAGAGAGAGAGAGAGAGAGACCGGTCTTTCTTTGAAGCGGCGGCGCTTGTAGGTGACGAGGTCTTCCGTCGGCGGCGGCGGCGGCTTGTCCCTCTTGCGCGGTGCAGGGAGGCGGTCCTGAGAGGCCATCCAGCTCCAGCTGCGGAAGGGGAGGAGGGAGAGCTAGGGTTTGGATGCGCGGGCGGATTTGGGATCTCAAATCCCAGAAGAAAAAGAGAGAAGCGAAGAGCAACAAGGAGGAGAAGGAGCGGGAGGGAGGGAGGATTTGTTTGGAGGCGGCGGCGGAAACGCTCGAGTCGAGTCACAGCTCTTCCAATCGGACACAAAAATCTCTGCTCACTTCACAAGGATTTTGGATTACCTACGTCACTAGGGTTTTAATATGCATTTATAAGATCTCAAGGATTAGAGACAAAGTAACATATTTTAATATGTATTTACAAGATCTAAAGGATTAGAGACAATACACAAACTAACATGGTTATACCGTAAAACCAATACGTAAAGTACTGGATTCTTTTCTTTATTGTAGAAGATCTGTAAGGTGTTTAATCTTCTCCCGAGAAGTAAGCAACTCTTAGTGAGATAAATGATAAAAAGACGATGACATATATAACTTGAAAAAAGACCCCCAAAAAAGTATATATCATACTAAGCGTAAATTAAGATGACATGAAAAGACGTGCCAACATAGGTATTGGTATATAGTACTATGTTACACATTGTCTTGTTACGTGCTTTTGGATCCATCTAGAATACGCGCGAGAAAAATACTATCTCATATTTACAAAAAGATAACTCTAATTAATATCATATTAAATGAAACTACTTTTATCTATGATATAGTGCTATGATGGTATCAAGCTATCTGTCTAATGCTCGGTTAACCAAGACTAGAAATAACATTTATAACATTTACCGATCAATGTACCCTTGAATGTGCATTTAATGGCACAAATGTTTCTTTCACCTTTAACACATGTTCTTTCTTATGTCGATCCAATGAGGATCACATACATATGTCGTCTTACATTTCCTTATTACATAATCTATTTACACTCCTATTGTCTTCTAATCACTACTCCTTGTATTTATATTATAAATTGTTTTAGCTCTACAAAAATTGACTCATAGATACACACCAAGATGTTCATGGACACCACTTACCTCACATATACACAATCCTCTTCTTCCCTATAAGGCACTAATCTAACTCCCTACGAGAAATTTGAGGTGACTTAAGAGCATTTTCAAGGCATTGCTAAAATTTACCTCCTCAGATCTTAATTTAGTTATCCACATAAAAAGATTTTATGTCTAAATTAATACGTGAAAATATTTAATGTCTAAATTAATGTGCATTCCATCGTACTCTTCCTATACTCTCTCTACCTCCCTATAGATCCCACGGATAGCCGTCAGTTATGTGGGAGGGAGAATTGGCCATTGATGGGACAAGTTAAGAAATCAAATAATATGACAGTACTCTCTTGGAATTTATTTTTAATATATTGCTAGAATTCAACATGGACAGTTATTTGATCGTTCTCCTCTAAATGAATAGACAAGGAGTTTGAAAAGATACATAAAGCAAATAAAAAAAACTTTTTTTAATGGGTTTTGCTGCCCGACCCGGTACTCAAATGTTTATGTGGGAAAAGCATCCAAAACCACTAGAGGGGGATGCAACTATAGAAGATATGAACTGCAAAAATCCACTAGGAAGAACACTTTTCATGACAACTATCAAGGAAGAAGAAACAAGGTCAACTTTGCAGCCTTTTTCTCCCCACGTTTTTTCACTTTTATGCTTCTTCTGCCATAATGAATACACCACCGATTCACCCAGAGATATATCATGGCAAAATAATTACCGTGCCAGCTTCAACTTGTGCTAGTCAGCCAGCTGTGTATACCTCCAAATTTGCAATTTCACATAAATGTACCTTTCAACTCATGCCATTTCAACACCTGGCATTATCATCCATAGGCTGGATCTGGGATTGCAGCTCATTTGCTAAATTTTGACATTTTAATTTACTGCGGGCACACACACAGATGGATATATGGTGCCATTTCCTTCAGGACACAAATATACCATATTAACACTGCTAAACATGCTCCTTCCACAAGTGGCAGCAGCGGTACATCGAAGCATATCAATTCACGGTGACTGGCCAACCATTTGGGGGGAAAATGGGGGTTTCAGACCTTCATTACAAGGCATATGGCAAGAACTGCATAACATGAACCACGAACGATCTTTCGCATCGCCTCTGTATCAGGTGATAACATCATAACAATTCACCAGCCCTGTCTCTTACCTGGCTGACAGAAGGAGTTTCATCTTGTCAAGTGACTGCATAGTATAAATAACCAAATAGACAGGATGCTAGACTATACAAGAAAGAGCATTTGGAAGTAAAACTAAAGGAAACTAAAGTAAGTTCGATCAAATATTCATAAACCTGTTTATCAGGACATAGAAGGAAGTTGCCATGTGTATATAGGGGTAGAAATCACCCACATAAGTCAAAAGAAAAATGAAAGAGTTCTAGACAGTTTGTACATTGTCCAGATTATACTCATAATACAACTTCATGCAGACAGCCATATTTTGCATGGTAAGCAGAATCCTCAGAGATTCATGGATCATCCTACCTCAGTTTATGTGATTAATAGCACAAGCCAGCTAGTAGGTTATGCATAATTCAATTAGCAATAAAACAGTAGCGTAACAAGCCCCACATAGAAACTACACGAAGTGTTTATTACCAGTAGTCAGTGCTCACTTGTTTTAAAGTCCTCTAGTCCAGAATTTTTGACTGTGCTGACTAATGTTTCAGAACAAACACAAATTACCAGTTCCTGATGTATTGTGGCCATGTACTGAGAAAAGGCACATATGTATTTTGCAGTGTACTGAACATATACCCTTCAGCTGTTCAGCAGGTATAGAATGATAGGCTATCTACTTCTATCGGTCATCATGAGTACTGACAACTTAAAATTTACATTATAGGAATAATTAAAGAACACATGGAACAGAGCTAGGATCACTACAATTAGGCTTAACATGCTTATCCTGCCAATAACAAATGGCTGCAAGACAAAGAAAAAATGGTTGAAACCTCCAATGACCTAACAGCCAACAAGAGCCCACAATTTAAAGTTTGGCATGGACAAGCAAGCAAGAGCTCACTATCTAAAGTTAAGCATAGAGCGTCTGATTTTTGCTCACAACTGAATTATCAAGAGAGGAGAAACCTACACAACATGATAATACACCAGGGACTGAAATTCGTAGCAGGTATCACGAGGTTAAAGAGGTGCGTGATGTGAATACCTTGGAGAAACTGGGCAGCTTGTGTTGCTGCCATGTGGCACGGCAAAGACATTGGAGTAAGACTTTGTGAGGTAAGCAAAGTTCTGTATCGGCGGCAATGCAGGCACACGCTCCCCTCTTCTTATCATTTCCTCTAGGTCCAGCCTTTGCAAGGTGAGGACAGCCTTGTTCTCTCTCCAAACAAAGGCAAGCCGGCCATCCTGGAGGACAAACAGCGATCCAGGCTTTAAGCCAGGATACCTGAACCCATAACCATTGGCAATGCCGTCCCCGGCAAAGCTTCTCTTGACCTCCACACCCCGCGACTCCTCATCAGTCTGCCATGGAAAGGGCTCTGTGGATGGCTCACCGACCCTCACGATAAACATAGAGGACCCGTTCGGATGCACAACATAGTGTGTACCCTCCAACACCTTGGTTGCAATCAGCTGAAGCTTCCCTTCGCTGTCATCCTCATACGAGAGCAGCAGGAAGAAGAGCGCCTTTCCAGGTTTGCGCTCATCCTCCGGCTGCCCTGGTGGCCACCCGAATGTGCCTCCCCACAAACCAGCATACTCCCGGCCAGGCAAGGGCAGCTGCATCGTCAGCTTGTAGAGCGCGAACCGGTTGTCGTGCATGCTTGGCCAATTGCGGTAGATAGACAGCCGCATCCGGGCACCCCGGAGGCTCAGACCAACACTCTCTCCGGCGCGCATGAACTCATCCAGTGGCAGATGCTTGGGGTGGGCATACTCAGCCCTGGAATTCGCGGACGCTGACCGGCTCACCATCTGCCGCAGGCTGTTCCTGACATACCCGGCAACCGCCGAGAAGCTCCTCCGCAGCCGCATCCTGTCTCCGGCAGTGTCGGTCGGTAGCGCCATCTTCTTAGCCCCGATCAGATGCGCCTCGATTTCCGTCCTCCGCACCATGCCCCCGCCTGCGTCGCCGTGCAGGCGCAGCATCGCCTCCCGGCGCGCGGCGAGCAGCGGGAGGTCGTCGTCGGAGCGCGCGAAGAGCGGGGCAGTGGCGAGGTCCGGCGGGAGGGTGACGCGGCAGGCGGCGACGAGGGCGTTGAGAAGGCGGCGGCGGTCGGCGAAGGCGAGGCGGGAGAAGTGAGAGACGGGGGGCAGGCAGGTGTGGGCCTCGAGGAGGAGAGTGTTGGCGTGGGGGTGGAGGGAGGCGAGGAGGCCGGGGAAGAGGGAGTGGTCGTCGGCGCCGTGGAGGAAGAGGAAGGCCGGGTGGCCGCGGGCGTCGGCGAGGAGCTCGAAGACGGGTGCCCAGAGGAGGCGCGGGGAGAGCTCCTGGGGGATGGAGCGGACGGCGACGAGGGAGAGGAAGCCCGGGAGCGCGACGACGAGGTTGCCGAGCTCGGGGTTCTGGTGCGCCCAGAGGCCGAGGAGCGGGGAGGCGGAGTGGAGGAAGCGGCAGACGGCGAGGGAGGAGTCCCCCAGCGCGGCGCGCCAGGCGATGAGCTGGGACGCGGCGGGGAGGAGGCGGCGGCACTGGGCGAGCCATGCCTTGTCGGCGGTGGAGACGGCGTGGCGGAGGCTGCGCGAGGCGGCGGAGAGCGCGAGGAGGTCTCGCGGGCGGAGGTGCGCGGAGACGAGGGCGAGGACGTCCTCCGGCAGCGACAGGATGAGCTCCGCGCCGTCGCCGGCGGAAGACGTCATCAGGATTGGATCGGGAGGTTTCCTTTCTCCTCTCGATTATGCCTACGGACTAGTCAATCAAAAAACAAAAAAAGAGGATTTTTTTTCTCTCCTTTTTCTTCCTCCACTCAGAAAATCACTGGGAATGGCGATTTTTGATGTAAAAATACGATTTTTATTGTATGGAGTCGAAATGGAGAGAGACTGAGAGCAATGGAGAGCACAGAGAAGGAGAAGACCGATCTGGATCTTGTTCTACTAGTCCTAACAAAACGTACTTAGCGTCAACTTAACCAAAAATTTATTAGTTCCAATTGACCAAAATCGTAGAAATAACATCCCCGGTGTGTTTCAGCGAACTACGACAAAATCAATTCTTTAAGGAGCGTTCCTAAAAACCCATCGTCTCCTGCTTTCGTGCCTGTATATCTAGATTTATTTATATACCAATATAATTTAAGATTTATACCATAAAACGGAAACCAATATATATATTAAATTTTAAAAAAAGAACTCTTTAACACAATATCAGATCGAAGATGCTACCCGATGCAAAAGGATTATAGGTGATTGTTTATGTTTTATAAAAAATCAAACGTCATATAATTTATAAATAAAACTTTTATATATATATTCTTAGCGACTTAAAGTCAATAAAAAGTTTTGGTAAAAATCCTAAAATCAATTTTATATTTAAAGTTAAATATATAAATTTTACTTATAAATATAAATGAAAAGATGAGGTCGTTAGTTAGATCTGAGCTTAGCAGTTTGACTCCAAGTTGAAACAACACGTGCTCAAACTATTCCGTAGTAAATTACAGACGGACAGTATTATTACATCTGCAAATGGATGAGATTAGGAGCCACTGTCCCACTGACTTTGACTGCCCGTCCTCGCCGGAGTCAACTGGATATTCCAGGCCTTTTAACTGGTCATGGCGGCTGGGCCCACTACAAAGTGACATGTCGACAGCCCATCACTGTACTGTATTGTCAGCTGCATCTTCTCACCAACTTACTTTATATTTTAAAACTTAGGGATTGTTCAATGAGGCTAAATTTTTTTACCCCGTGTATATAAATTTAAAGTATTAAATATAGACTAATAAAAAAACTAATTTAATAAATAAGTGGTAATCCGCGAGACGATTTTTCTAAGCCTAATTAATCCATAATTAGAGCATGTTTATTGTAGCATCACATAGGCTAATCATAGATTAATTATGCTCAATGGATTCGTCTCGCGAATTAGTCTAAGATTATGGATGGTTTTATTAATAGTCTACGTTTACTGTTTACAATAAGTGCTCAAACATTCGATGAGACAAGGGGCTAAAGTTTAGCCCTTTGACCCAAACACCCCCTTAACTTTAAAATTAGTTCTATAGTTTTCATCATTGTTTTTTTACCGTATTTATTTTTGATTGCCAATAATATATGGATATATAATTCTTAAAAAATACTTTTAGTTACTAATAACTCATTTCATGTGTAATAAGAAAGAAATGAAACAATTAATGTAGGAAACGGGAGGCCACGTCAAATATGTCTCCTGTCAAATATATGTATCTATATATGTTCTCTTGGAATTAATCGTAAATCTGCTGACGTTGGATCGTGGAAGCTCCTCTTTACTCCAACAAATGTAATTTAGTCATATTGTAAATTTCATTATACGAATAAAATTAAAGTATTAGAATATTTAACGTTAGTACAGGTCTTATATATTATAGTAGTATTTAGATTATTCAACCGCTAGACACATTTAGGATTATTTTTTGCAACCAAGTATTATAAAAATTCAAAACATGAAAAACGCACATTAGGATGCCAAGTTTTGTTTTCTTAAAACACAAACGAATGGTTGAACTGTGGTATTTTGTCGAATCACTTGGTATGCACGATTTTCAGTGTGACGATTACATTACGATGATAACAGTCTGTTCCTGTCACTGCCTGCCTGCAGTGACGAAATGGCTGTCGTCACAGAAGGTAGGTCACTAACCATCTTCTGTGACCACCAGAGGACATCATCATTGATAAAGTGACGAGAGTTCTCCAGTCATTGATGAATGACGAGACAAATTCGTCATGACAAAGTAAATCGAATAACGACACGTGTATGATAACTAGATGACAAGGCGGGTGATGTGGCAAATGACGTGGCAATTCACATTCGGCTCATATGGTATGGGTTTTTTTATTTACAATTAGAATCAGGCCAAATGGCCCAAATATTTTTTTTGACCCGGCTACAAATTTGCTTTTAAATTTTTTTATTATAGCCCAATAGTACAATTCTAGCCCATATTATGGGCCAGGCCAATTAAAAAGAAATCACAGAATATAAACCAAAACCATTTGTATAATTATATTATAATCACATTCCAGCCATAATTAATTTTTTGGCACATACAAAGGCATATTTCAGAATATAGTATCCAATATGTTCCCATAAAAAACACAAAGCATGAATAAAAATGATCCATCCACCATCCAACTACACAAGTCCCAGCCGACTACAAAATACTGGGTTCCAGCAACCAACGCAAAAAAATTCCAGCCACCAAAAGTGCCAACCGGCAAGTAACCAGTAGCTTGCACCAAGTTCGAGCAGCCACACACACCACCAAGTTCCATAGCACCAAAAGCGATCACAACCTTGATGTTCAACTACACAAACACCAGTCATCAAATTCCAAGCTCAGCCACCTCATTCCTGCCATCAAAAAGTGCATATTTTCAGTTGATGGTGAATAAAAAGCCCATTTTGTTTGGGCTTGGAGGCAAGCAATTGAACAAATAGTGTTTAGAGAGTAATTATACATATGCTTAATTCCAATAAATATAGAAAAATTACAGAGATGATTATTCAGATTAAATGCGAAAAAATATAGGAATCAAAAGAAAGGGTAAACACAAATAAAATTTTCCAATAGATTGAACGTTATTTCAAAATCCTCTAAAATTAGCCAATCATAAGGAATTTGGAAGAAACATTCTTTTGTTGCAAATGATATTATAGGGACTATTTTTATAGGAATCTAATCTTTTAAAATTCTTTTGTTCCAAAGGACCCCTCTAAAGAAAAGCGTAAAGGAATAGGGAGAGAGAAAGACACAAGGTAATTTTCTCATATGGTTGGACCACATGTTTTAAATGCTCTCAAGCCTCAATTGAAGTATAATATTGTGAAAAATACATGAATAGGAAAAAAATGAGAATAGAATGTCATGGCTATTGAATTTCCATAGGAACTGAAACAAGTGAAACTTTTAAAAGTGTTGTTTGATTGATACACAAGAGAAACACAAGAAGTTAGAGTTATGAAAAGAAGAAAAATATGAGGTAGAAACTCACGTTTATTTATCTTCAAAATCTCTATATATTGAATTGTTCATTTCATAGGAATATTGTAGGAAAGAGTATCAACCATTTGTTTTTGAATGCCCTCTCATGATTTTTTTCTCTATAGGATTGAAATTCTCCGAACATAGGGACGCTATCTTTGAGGCCCATTAAGGTGATCGGTCCATCGTTGAATATAGGCTGGAATTTTAATTAGATCCTCTATGGAAAGCCCAGTTCAAAACAACAATATATATTTCGCGAACTGGAAAGTTGCAAGAGTAGAATGAAAGCCACTGCCTCTGTTTCATAATGTAAGATATTTGATTTTTTGGTTGCAATGTTTGACTGTTCTTCTTATTCAAAAATTTAGTGCAAATATGAAAAATAACAAGTCGTGCTTAAAGTTCTTTTGATAATAAAATAAGTCACAAGCAAAATAAATGAAATTTCTATAATTTTTTAAATAAGATAAACGATCAAATATTGCAAGCAAAAAATTCAAACATCTTACATTATAAAACGGAGGGAGTACGTAGTAGACACCTGTGAGCTTTCCAATCTCAAAGCTTTTGCCTTACTATAGCAGCAAATCCTTGGAAGTATTTACTATAATGAAGTATGATATGATGGTAAAAGGACGATGGAAATCATGGAATGGAAACATTTTGCAGCCTATACAAGTTATTAAAACAAGCTCACCGCTCACTAAGCACACATTGGCATAATCACCACTTTAGATAAACTTTAGATAGAGCTGAGTGGACTAATTACAAGGTTGATGGGGGATAAGGATGAGCTTCTCCTTGCGGTGCACTGCCATCCCAAATATCTCGGTCATATCGATGCCTCCTTTTGCTACTTGATTTTCTGGTAGCTCCCAATCAAAATGGTACACAAGGTTTGCTAGCATGATCTTGATGGTGGCAATTGCAAAGTTTATACCCGGGCACATCCTCCGCCCACTCCCAAATGGTAAGAAATGGAAATCATTCCCATTATAGTTAGCTGTTATGTTATCGATGAACCGCTCTGGCATAAAATTCTCTGAATTCTTCCAATAGTTAGAGTCCCTGGCTAATGCCCATGCATTGATTATGACACGAGTTCCAGAGCGTATTTTGTAGCCATTAACATTACAATCAGCCATGGAAAAGTGGGGTATTAAAAGTGGTGCTGCAGGGTGTAGTCGAAGCGTCTCCTTGATCACAGCCTTTAGGTATGACATACTATCTAGCTGTTCTTCAGTAACTATTTCTTGTCCCTTTGGTACTATACTTCTCACGTCGGCTTGTAGCTTGGCCATCATAGGGGGATTCTGCATTAGCTTAGCCATGGAGTACTCTAGCTCAATGAAAGATGTGTCTGTGCCAGCTGCGAGCATGGCTACTAAGTTTGCCTTGATGTTATCTTTAGTGAGGCCATATTCATGCTGTATAGAAAGTAGGTCATCGATGAAGTCAGTCTCCTCATCATTGCGTTGGAGCATCGAGGAGAATCTAACCTTGTTGGTGTGGTCGTCAATGAGCTTTTCAAGCAGCTGGTCCCATCTCCTATTGACGTCATGTGCCTTCACGCATGACAACAACAACCTTTTAAGAGTGGCTAGCCTCGTCAAGCTAGGAAAGTAGTCCTCGATGTTAAACCCACCGAGGAGCGATGAGTTGGCCTCGACTAGCTCTCGGAACAACTGGTTCCGACCTTCTTCCCGAGAGAACTTGCCAGACACTGCATGGCACACCATGTTGTTGGCGTAGCAACTGAGAAGCTCAGTCAGGTCCACCGCAACATGATCATGCGCCGCCTTGGAGATCCTAGCCAATGCCAACCGCACCTCCTGTTGTCGTATCAAGCCATATGAACGCACCTTCTTCACGGTCAATAGATGTGTGGTGGTGATCATTTTGATCCTCCGTCAATACTCGTTGTAGGGGGAGAAGCCGACATCAGTTGCACCATAAAAGAGGATGTTAGCTATGGTGGAGTAGGATCGTGATGCGAACACACGGTCATGTGTGCGGAGGATGGCATGCGCTGCACTAGAGGATGACACCACTAGGGTAGGCACACTGCCAAGTTGGAGGAGCATCAGGTCAGGGCCATACTTAGCGGCAAGGTCGCGGAGGGAGATGTGTAGCAAGGAGCCGATGAGGTGCAGGTGACCGATCACCGGAAGCCTGAACGGCGGCGAGGGGAGCTTGTGAAGTAGTTCGCCAGCCCTTGTCACATAGCAATGCTTGACGAGGAGGACGAGGAGAAGAGGGCACAGCAGGGTGACGAGCAGGGAAATCATGGTGTGGATCTACCAGCTATTCGTGCTCATGTTACTAGCATTACATTTGGGCCACTAATTGCTGCGTAATTAGCATTTGGTCTTGGTGCGGCGCCACGCATTTATTGATTCATCTGTATAGAGGAAGAAGACCCGGGGATCGTTCAGTCCTTTTTTATTTTTTTTAAAAAAAGATGTCTTCCTCCATTAAAGTATAGTTTTGTTTGGAAGATTTAGAAGATACAATGTACTCTATATATATATATATATTATATCTATTGTGGGTGACACTGAAACTTCTTAGGCGGGGACACTGAAATTGACATGGCATCTGCTCCTCTGTCTGTTTGCCTGTTCAAAGTTGTTGAAGAATGATGGATTATGGATTGCTCTGATTTCGTGGCAACTAATTGAGGGTATAAATGAACAATTTAATTATTATAAAGTTAAAATTTATTAAAAAATAATACTAATAAATATTTAGAAGATACATGTCATTTACAAGTTTAGAAAGCGTGCCATAACCATATTCTACTAGTGCCAAATTATCTCACTTTGCAAATCACAAAATTACGTCTCACATAGACCTATACCAGCTCTGCTTCTTACTGTCATATTATGTCACTTGTGCTGTTGACACACACCAAGCTGAATCTGACATTAACATGTCCATTTCTCTATTTCTAATCTATAAGGGCTTATAGTGTACAGACTTGATTTACTAACGGCTCGTTCATCGTGCTATCTAGATTATTTGTATATTCATCCAACTTTATACATTAGTCCCCGTTCACAGTGTCCCCTTTCCTTCTTTAAACGCCGGCCCCACTCCCCTAATCCACGAGCTAAATATGAGAAAAGATTAATTGATGTTCACATGTAATATATAGTTACACTTTTCTTTAATCGTTAAGAATAAATAAGAAAAAAACACAAGCTCGATCAAATGGGACAAATGATCGATATTTAAGGAATATATATTCACAAGTATTATAATTTATATCTACAGAAGATGGAGAGGAAGCTCGGACAACAACTCCCAGACACAAAAGCTCGCCGGAAGGACATTGTCGGTTGTCGCCGTGGAGCCGAACACCGTCTATCGTTAATGCCAAATGATAGATTTAGTTGATTAGTTCCAGTGTATTGGCCATATGGTTTTACTTAAGCTTAAGTTTTGATTTTTTTTTACATCCACAACAATTTAATGTAATAACATTTTATAACATTTTTTTATATGGATGTGTATTGTTCACATATATGCTATGGTTGATGGCACTAAGTTCAATACTTATAGGGTAGATTATACTATTACACTTTGCATCAATTATATTTGATATATGATCATATGTATTGGTTTAAAACTTGATTAGATTTATTATGTGAAAAAATAACATATAATTTAATAATATATTATCCAGCATATCCCGGTATCATAGCGTTAGCACGGTACAACATTGCCTATAAGTTTCTAACTGTTGAGTTGAAATTTATTAAATCTAGGCTTATCACGATCTAGCAGTAAATTATTTTTTCTTTGAGATTATTATGATAACTTCTAGAGTAAATATGGTATCTCATTTCAAAAACTATTGTAATAGATACATGTATGGACAGGATTATCACAGCAACCGGCGAAATTTTAAAATTAGAAAAAAAAACGATTTCTTTAGATCAAAATTGCGATGACCGAGACTGAGTTTGACGTGACCACGACGGATACAGCCGTTGCTCACATCATGAATAAACAAGATGATATCAAGATCAAATCCTCCTACTGCTGGAATCCGATTCAGCCACCCGCTACATTGCTGAATTCAAATGACCGTCGAATGTTTACATACAACCTACATTTTTTGACCAGTGAGTATATATTTGATGGAAAGCTCTTGGAGTCCTCTTTTCAACGGATCTAGCCTCATCACCAAATTCCATTTCAGTCATACGCAGAAAAAGAAATGAGGTCTTGCTCACCTGTCATAGGCCTTTGGGCTTGTAACTTTTCTGGGACCCTAGCCCAAGAGGGGCTCAAGTGGGGTGCACCCAAACCTGGTGGAGCACGATCCTAGAGACCTCTAGGACATCCTCCTACTCCTATAAATATTTAGTTACCCCTTCAGGGTTAGTTGAATTTTTGTTAGATTAAAGTTCAGCCATTGCTATTTGCTTGCAGCATATGTGTCAGCTAGATCTTCTGTCTGTTTGTTCTTCCGAACCTCAACTTATCATTTGTATTCATTTCCTATCTGTAATATCATATTGCTTTTATCTTGTTCTTGCTTGTTTCTTTGTTTTTCTTGCAGAAATAGGGTTGATTTTCACGGACAAGATTAACAACCCAAGGAGAGGTGTATCGATTGCTAAGGCGTAACACAACGTATTGTATGGTTATAGTCGTATCGTCAACGTTTCTACCAAATCGTAGTTAACTCAACTCACCGAAAGATCGGGTCATCCGTGCGCATCAGAGTTGGAGACTTGCACGCATCTGATCTGTCTTCTAGTATTATAAAAAAAATCACTCCCATCCTTTTGGGTGCTAAAATTTAGTGAACAAATGCTTCTCAATTTTTAATGATAAACCAAAGCACACAATATAAATGATAAAACCAAGCACAATAAAATAAATAATAATTACATGATTTTTTGTAAGATGAATGATCTAATAAAAATTAGATGGAGGAGTAGTTACCGAGTCAGGAATTTTTAAGTATGGATTTAGAGATTGTTGCTTCCACTGCCTGATAAACTGGCGGCCTGGTTGTTCATGCCTCTGTTTTGTTGTTGCATCTTTCAAATTTTAGAATATTTCCCTTTTGTATGATGAATCATCGTCAAGTGGTTGGGTTCTAATCAGGCAAAATGTTTTTCTTGTTAGGCCCATATGTTTCTTCACGGTGTATCAGTTGCTCGCACTTGGATCGTCTGATTCTCCAGTTCAGGACCCACACGCACGCAAATAGACAGATTTCAGTATATCCAAAGTATAGTATATTTTACTTCGGGCAGATTTTGATCCCTGAACGGCAAAACCGGGTGTATGGCCTCCCTCGTTCTAAAACCAGTACAAAATGATGTTTTTGAATTACTTCTTAATTTACAAACAATCTAATTTCCTTTTCAAAATTCACAAACTATGCTCCTACCATCCTCAATTTTTTTTATTCTTTTTAACATTTCTATCTTCTACTAAGTCTGTTTCACGAGATATGACTTTTTAGCTTTTCCTATATTTATGTGATATAGATATATAAGATAGAGGCTTTCTCTCTCTATATATATATAATGTATATTGATCAATAGATAAATCTATACATACCTAAAATATAAGAGATGGATTAGTTTTAAACTAAACCACTGCAACTTTTATTTCATAGATTAAGCCTTGTGGCCACGCTACTTCGGCTAGCATTAACAAACAAAAGCACTACATCATAAGCTGTTATGATGTGATATGCTAGACAGGGTAGCGCGGCGAAAAAGTTTATATATAGAAATAGAAGTTGTTTAGCCACTATCAATCTTTGCATTATGCAAAACCCTTCTCGTACGTCTAACCAGACATCTGTCTCGTGTTGTTCATGCTAATAAGCTGATACAAGCATACAACAACAAAACGAGGCAATTTGATCCAGGCAACAAAGGGCCCGTACTGCACGCATCTTCGATTTAGGCTGCGTTCGGCATCCAGTTTGTTAACCGGTGCGAAAAACACGGTAAAATATTAGTATATTATTAACTATATAAATTATAAAAATAGATTACTCTAAATTTTTAAAGCAACTTTCATATATACCTTTTTTTAAAAAATATACTATTTAGTAGTTTGGGAAGTGTGCTTAAGGAAACAAAGAGTACTTGAGTTAGTAACATGTACGGTGGAATGCGGCCTTACAACCACAAGTTAACGCCATCTTCGATTTACGTTGCGTTCGGCATCCGGTTTGTTAATCGGTGCAGAGAACACGGTAACACGTTAGTATATGATTAATTAATTATTAACTATAAAAAATAGAAAAATAGATTAGTCTAAAATTTTAAAGCAACTTTCATATATAACTTTATTTAAAAAATATACCATTTAACAGTTTAGAAAGCGTGCACACATAAAAAAAATGGGTTAGTAATATGTACGGCGGAACGTGGTCTTTTAAGTTATCCCCCCAACCATCCCCAAAGGATAGGGTTTGTGCGCTAGGCTCTCTCTATCTCACTTTAAAAGAGGTGACAGTTGAATATTTTGGTGATGGATGACAAAGCAACCATGGGGAACGTTTTGTGGAAATTTTTTTTGCAGTGACAAATTAGGGTTGTGAGATGTTTTGGGAACGAGTTGGTGTGTGTGGGGGAGTCTGAGAAGAATCATTTGGCGTGGTTATCGCACTGACGTTGCAGTCACCGCTCGCTGTGGCATCGCGGGCAGTACGTGCAATCGAGGAGAGGAGAGATGGAATTGGGAGGTGATCCATGGACTGAACCCGTTTCAACCCCAAGTTTCTTTGCCCACTCGTATCCCCATCCAAACCACCTGCATGTCAATAGATACCAATCCAATCGAACCCAACAGTAATCAGGACCCATTAATTTCCACTCAGATCCCGATCGACTAAAACCAAATGCCAATCCAATTCACCAAATCCAATTGGTTCGGGGCACCGCTACATTAGTCCTCAATAGGGCTGTGGCTCTAGGCTGGCGGCTAGGTCACTGCCGGACCCTTGGCGTTGGGGTGACAACACTTAGAGCATCCCAATAGCTCATCTATCACATCATCTATTCTGAAAATAGAGGATGAAGACTATAAATTAAGCTCCAACAGAATGGCTATTCTATCATCTATTTTTAGATATCATCCATATTAAAAGAGAACCTTCATATTTGGATGATCTCTCTCCATCCTTCAAAGAGATATAGAGGATGTCATATATAAATGATCTAGTGGAGTACAAAGAGATATGAAGGATGAAACTAGTGTAGATGATCATCCAAATGAAGATATGGATGACCAAATTTAGATGAGCTATTGGGGATGCTCTTAGCGCCATCGAGGTTAATTAGCACTAATCCTGATACTTCATTTTTAAATAGTTTTTTGGGAATGAGTTTTCTAGGAGGGTCAATTTGTAAATTCTTTTGTAGATATAGGCCTATGTTAGCTAACCACTCAAAGATACAAACTACTTAATGTTGGTATCTCGGTTTATTATTACAAGTCACAAATAAGAGGAAAATATTACAAGCCCACCACTCACACAAGTTACAAAGACAATAATCAAACAATATCAAGTTATTACATTGTAACATAATACATATACTAGCAACTTTAGATCGAGATAGGATATGATGACTAATTATCTTGAGGGAGGTGTGGGACAAGGCAGAGCTTCTCCTTGCGGTGAACACTTATGCCGAACGTCTCGGTCATATCAATGCCTCCCTTTGTCGCTTGATCTATCGGTAGCTTCCAATCATAACGGTACACCAGGTTTGCTAGCATGATCTCAATCGCAGTGATGGCAAAGTTTATACCTGGGCATATCCTTCTCCCGGTTCCAAATGGCAAGAAATGTAAATCGTTCCCATTGTAGTCGGCCATTGTGTTGCCAAAGAATCGCTCTGGCATAAACTCCTCGGCATTGTCCCAATAGCCAGGTTCCCTAGATAAAGCCCATGCATTGACAATGACACGAGTGCCAGAGGGTATAGTGTAGCCCTCGACGTTACAGTCAACCATGGAAAGGTGGGGCATAAGAAGTGGAGCTGCAGGGTGTAGCCGGAGTGTCTCCTTGATCACCGCCTTAAGATATGGCATCCTACTTAACTGCTCTTCAGTAACTATTTCCTGCCCTTTTAGTACTATGCTCCTCACCTCGTTTTGTAGCTTGGCCATCACCTTGGGATTCCTTATCAGCTCGACCATGGCGTACTCTATCTCAATGGAGGACGTGTCTATGCCAGCCTCAAACATGACGATCAAGTTTGCTTTGATGCTATCTCTAGTGAGGCCATATTCATGTTGAATAGAGAGCAAAACATCGATAAAGTCACTCTCCTGGTCGTTGTTGTCAAGAGAGGAGGATTGTTGCTTGTTGGTATGGTCATCGATGATCTTGTCAAGTAGCTGGTCCCATCTCCTATTGACATCATGGGCCTTGGCGCAAAGCAGCTTCCTAATGAGAGGTAGCCTCGCCAAGATAGGGAAGTAATCCTCGAGGTTGAAGCCACCCAGGAGTGATGAGTTGATCTCAATCAACTCCTGGAATAGCTGGTTACGGCCTTCTCTATGAAAAAACTTACCAGACACTGCATGGCACACCATGTTGTTAGAGTAACAGCCAAGTAGCTCTGTCAAGTCTACTGCCACATGCATTGCTGCCCCCGAAGCAATCTTGGCCATTACTAGCCGCACCTCCTGCTGCCTTGCCCGGCCATAAGAGTGGACCTTCTTGACGGTCAGGAGATGCGTGGTGACGATCTTCTTGATTTGTCGCCAATACTCGCCATATGGAGAGAAGGCGACATCTGTTGTGCCATAGAATAGGATGTCGGCTATGGCAGAGTAGGACCGGGATGCGAACACACTGTCGTGCGTGCGAAGGATGGCCTGTGCCGTGCGAGAGGACGACACCACTAGGGTTGGCACTGCACCAAGGTGGAGGAGCATTAGGTCAGGACCATGCTTAGTTGCAAGGTCACGAAGTGACATGTGTGGGAGGGAGCTGATGAGGTGCATGTGCCCGATCACTGGAAGCCTACCCGGTGGGGAGGGGAGCTTGTCGAGAACCCCACTGCGGTTACGTGTCCTATAGCAATGGATGACAAGTAGGAGGATTGGAGTGCATAGCAAGGTGAGCAGGAGAGAGTTGTAGAGCATGGTCATGGTGCTGGCCTGTGGATGGAGTGCTAGCATTTGGGCCATTGCTACGTACGTATTACCGGGCTTCGAAGGCACAGAGATGAATGAAGGGAGAAGCCTAGCTCGCTGCTTTTATAATGCTTTTCGTCATCATCGTTATGTTTAGTGGGAGAGGCCAGGCCGGCCTCGATCGACGTCCTCCATTAAATTAATTATACTACTTTTGTTTGTTTGGAAGGTCCGTACGTACGTTGTGTATATTATTCTCGTACGTACTGGTAATTGACACCGAAATCCACTGAAATAATGGCATGTGCTGTTTAATTTGCCCGATCGACCAATTAACATATAGTAGTACTATATATATATATATATATATATATATATATATATATATATATATATATATATATATATATATATATTTAACGGATGGCTTGCTAAATTAACAAATACTAAATCTTGTACTAGCTAGTTGATTAAGGGCATTCACAAATCACAAATTGCCTATAGCATTAAATAAGGCCTCGCTGCAACATCTCTTCTCAATTTATATAATTTTAACCACGGAGCTTCCCTCACTGTCTTTTGTTCCAAAAAAAAATTCACAAATTGCCTATAGCATTATAAATATGGTGTTATATACTACCTCCGTCCCATAATAACATTGGTTTTCGTTTTTCCATGCCCACTATTTGACTATTCATCTTATTTAAAAATTTATAAAAAAACTTTAAAAAATTAGTCACGCTAAAGTATTATTTATGTTTTATTATCCAGTAAGAAAAAAATATTAATCGCAAAAAATTTCAAATAAGACGAAGAGTCAAAACATTATATCAAAAAACTGAAAAAATGGTCCTATTTCGAGATGAAGGTAGTATAAGATAAAAAGAGACATGACAAATAAATAAATAAATAATCATATCTTACATGAGACATGACTTTTACACAACATATATGACTAGTATTGAATACAAATAAGTATAAATTAGTAGCGTTTATATTGGGATAGCCGTGTCTAATACTAGTTTTATATAATGTGAAGAATATAAAAATTATGGTTAGCTCTAATGACACTTGCATACCTGGTCAACATGCCAGAGAGGATTAAACTATAGTACACCTACGCTGAGGCACTCTGAGCCATCGACCAGTAGGGATCGCAACAGGTTGGGTTCGGGGCGGGTAGAGCAGTTACCCGTCTGCCAACTAAAAGGCTGCAGGTAGAAATCTCTACCCGTACCCGTGGGTAAAATTTGATATCCGTACCCATACCTATCGGGTACCGGGCGGATATCGGGTACCCGTCAGGTATGTCTTTTTACACATCAAAAGCATATTCAAAATAATCATTTCAACAAATACAACAAACTAAACATACTTCTCATAATACAAATATTCCATCACACATGAAAAGTTCAACAAATTACAAATACAACATATTGCTCATAATAAATTGTCTAATCAAAGTTTTTAGATAAAAGAAATACACCATAAATATTATTACATGAAGACAACTCCTAGCAATACAGCTCTTGGCAGCAGCATAACTTGAAGCAATACACTTGAAGTCAGCTTGTAGTAATACATTTGATAGCCCATAAGATGCCAATAGAAGACTTGAAGTTAAAGTCTCGATTTATCAACTAGTTTTTATTTTCAAACAATTTAGCAGGTCAGTCATATGCGGGTACCCGACGGGTTACCCGCGGGTGGACAAAAATACCCGTGCCCGTACTCGTTTCAATTCGGATTGGGTACGGGTAGTGCCCACGGGTAAAAAAACGTACCCGTACCCGTCCCCGTCGGATCGGGTACCCGGTACCCGTACCCATATTACCATCCCTATCGAACAGGAAGAATACCTTCTCCTCCAAGTGATTCAACTCTTCCTATTTTCTATATCCGCTCTACTCCGGCCGAGTTCTTCTCGTTCTCTCGTTATTCGTGCGTACATTTTGTAAACTGTTAAACGGTATATTTTTTATAAATGTTTCCTATATGAAACTTGCTTTAATAAATGATATCAAATTACTTTTTATGTTTTTTATAACTAATAATTAATTAATTAACACGGCCTCCATCGGTGATAAGACGGATACGTGATTTCTACACTTTCTCTGCTTGCCCCTAGGTGGATAGCACTTTCTTTAGAAAAATTGGCAGGGACTGTGTACCACTAAAAGGAAGTCAGTGGGCCCAGTAAGTTCAGAATGTATTCTAATCTTTTTATTTATGTTTATACTGGTAAACCAAAATTTGAATCTTTAATCTTAAGTTTAGAGTTGATTTTGGATTTCTTTCACCAAAGTTTATTTTTCAGTCTTGATTTTTTTTATTGCTTACAATCACAAGTTATTTTTCATTTGTAAATATACCGTTTAACATTTTTTTTAATAAAACACCTAAACAGTCACCCCTACAAACATACCAACATATACTCTAGCATTCATGCTTACAATAATGCATAATTTAATATTATACTTGTGCATTCATGCTTACAATAATGCAGTGAAATAAGTAAGTTGGCAACTACATACGTGCCCTCCGATCCTCTGCTGACAAACGACAAGCACTGAGGTAAGCACTCTGCCCATCCCAAATATAAGAGATTTTACGTTGTCATAAGTCAGATTTTGTAGAGAAGATTATAAACATTTACCATATCAAAGAGGTGATAGATTAAAAAAAAATATTATAATGGATCTAATGACTAAAATTTGACAGAATAAATATTATCATTGAATTCCTTCCCACAAAGTTTGATCAAACTTAGGATAATTTAACTTAGAACAACATATCACCCTCATATTTTCGCCACTGCTTATGTTTATAAGTCAAAATCTGCTTATGTTTATAAGTTAAAATCTGATCTTTAAACCTTAGATTTAGAGTTGATTTTGAAGTTTTTAATTGTTGTTTATTTTTTGGTCTTGAATCTTAGATCATGAAGAACACCTACATAACTATTTTTCGTTTGTAAATATATCAAATGGAAAAAAAACCCAAACAATCACCTCGGTATACCTTCGGGAATTCCTACCGTGCGCAATATATGTGCATCCTCTGCCATTTGCATTGTTAAGTGAACATCTGACTTTGATCCAACCATTTGAAAGCAACGGTGAGATTATTCAGCCCCACACCTGACAATTAACCCATCTTAGTTCTCACGCGACATGCATGTCAGCGTCTGCCGTTCTGTAGCCAAGAGGGCAGAGGATATGGTTAAGTGATCAATTAAGTATTATTGCTTCCTGAAATCCCTATTAGAAAGTTCATGCAACTAAGTATAGGTAAGGTTAACTCTCTCTTATAGGAAGCCACCTCACTTCAATTGTTTTTAGTCTTAGAATAATATATCAAGAGTGTAAATTTTATCTCTTCATGTCACCTCAATCCTCAATCGTTTTTAGCCTTTGGATGATTTATCAAGAGTGTAAATTATATCTCTTTCCTCAAAAGACACACCGTATCATCCAATCATTTATAACTTATGGATAATTGATAAACACACAACAATATATAAATACATAAAAAAAATCATATAGTAGGTAAGAAAAAAATTTTAAAACTCATATATACTATATTATCACACAGTTGCGAGTGTGGTATTTATCTAGTAGCTTGCTAGATATACTTAATCACCAAATTGTTGTGCCTCCAAAGTAAGGTGGTGTTGAGATTGAGAAAATTTTGAGGAGAAGTGTCACGTCAAATGTTTGATTGGATGTCGAAAGGGGTTTTTGGACAAGAATAAAAAAACGAATTTTAGACTAGAAACCGTGAGACGAATTTTTAAGTCTAATTAATCCATCATTAGCATATGTTGGTTACTGTAGCACTTATGGCTAATCATGGACTAATTAGGCTTAAAAGATTCGTCTCAAGATTTCTTCCGTCACTGTGCAATTAGTTTTTTGGTTCATAGAAATCTATGTTTAAGCTTTATTTAGGTATCCAAAAATTCGATGTGATGTTTTTGGAAAAAAATTTGGGAACTAAACAAAGGCTAACAAGGCAGTGAAAGTACTACTGCACGGCAATAACCAACTGCAAATATAGCTAAAACTTCACTTTATTTTTTGTCCTCCAACTGTACCAAGTATGTGTTATATAATTGCATTGACAACCGTAACAACTGTATTCAAGGCGTGCAAAATAACAAATGCTTTAGTAATTTTCTAATAACATCATGATGACATAAAAAAACTACTTCCTCTGTCCCATAATATTATGAGATTAGGACTATTTACTTATAATTTTTAACTATTTGTCTTATTCAAAAATTTAATGTAAATATAACAATTTGTAAGTAATACTTAAAGTACTTCTAATAATAAAGAAAAAAATAAATAATAAACATAATATGGATTTTTTTGGGACTTCTTCTGTCTCTCTCCTTTTTTCTGGTTATTTCGACGCTGCCGCGGACGGGGTGCAGGAGGAGGATGCGACGGGGTAGAGATTGAATGGCGGATTAATTGTGTATTGCTTTTTGATGAGCCCAAGGCCAGATCCAACGAACGATGATGAGAACGAAGCCAGGGAGCTGTAGCATCTTCTCCCACCAACCCCGGCCGAGCTCCTCCCCATCCTTGTCGGAGCCTCCTGCAAGCTGCAACTACACCGCTCTCCGCCGTAATAAGAAAATGAGAAAAAAAAGACGATGAAATATATATGAACTGTATAAGTAAGGAGAGAGAGAGAGAGAGAGTATAACCAGAAAGAGGAAATGAGAAAGGCGACAAAAACAAGTGAGCCTCACTATTCCCAAGGCAGCCTCGTCGGTGCTTCAATGGCCTCTGCCCCTGCCAATTTTCTGTTTGCACACCTACTACTATTTCTTATCATAAGGTCAATTAAATAGTAATAGTATTTCTGCAAATACCCCTATATTACCACTCACTTTTTTGTCAAGGACTTTCAGTGTCCAATTGAAATTTAAACTAAGATTAGTGGACATATTAGGTAGTACTCTCAGACACTTTTTTTCTTGCTGGAGTTTCAGTTCAACAAGAAGAAAAATTAGCTAACCAAATGTAATGGCTGTAACAAGAAGCTCACTAACACCGGCGAACTTCTCCATCCGGCCATATAAATTATATAATCCAAAGTAAAAAAAAAAAGGCTCCAGCTGGCTATTGCCTGCTCCACTGTATATATGCTTAGGAGTTAGATTTTTTTTTTAAAAAAAAATCGAGAGCAGTTAGCTTGTCATGCTTGACGTGAGTTGCATGTGCTTGATACGACTTGCTACCCACCCTACCACTTGTGTCCTGATTTTATTACTGAATAATTAAGCCCCTGATTAGTTTCAAAAACTTTTGCAAAAATATCCCATCGAATATTTGAAGATGTAAATAAATCATTAAATATATATAAACATTAAAACTAATTACACAGGTATAGGAGAAATCGTGAGACGAATCTTTTAAGCCTAATTAGTGCATAATTAGTCATAAGTGCTACAATAACCAATATGTTCTATCATGGATTAATTAGACTTAAAAGATTTGTCTCATAGTTTTCAGGCAGAATCTAAAATTTGTTTTGTAATTAGACTATGTTTAATACTTCAAATGTCTGACCGTACGCGTTAACGTGACCTCTGCTCTAAATTTTTTTGGAAACTAAATGCACCCTAAGTAGATAGCCAGAGGCAATAATGTAAAGGAATGAGGCATCTTTTTTCCACAACATAGTCAAGCTAAATTATTTTAAACAGATTCCGTATATTGCTATTATATCTAGCCATCAACCCGTGCATATAGATAGAACAAATCCACCACCCACATGATGATCGATAAAATGACCATCACAAATATTTAGGTCGACATAGGTCAAGCAGTTAATCTTTTGGGTGCCGTGGAATGAGGAGTTTTTCCTTGCAATGCACAGTCATCCCAAATGTGTCGGTCATATCGATCCCTCCTTTTGCAGCCTGATCTGCTGGTATCTCTCAGTCAAAATGGTGGACAAGATTTGCTAGCATGATCTCAATCGTGGCGATCGCAAAGTTCATGGCTGGACATATCCTCCTCCCGCTCCTAAATGGTAGGAAATGGAAATCATTTCCCTTGTAGTCGAGTGCTGTCTTATTTATAAACCGCTCCGGCATGAACTTTCTTGGATTTTTCCAAAAGCTAGGGTCTCTAGATAGAGCCCATGCCTTTATGAAGACACGAGTTCCAGACGGTATCGTGTATCCCTCAACATCACAATCAGCGATAGAGAGGTGAGGCACAAGAAGTGGCCCTGCAAGGTGGAGCCGAAGTGTTTCCTTTCTCACTGCCTTTAGGTAGGGCAACCTATGTAGTTGCTCTTCTGTAACTACTTCTTGTCCCCTTGGGATCTCGACCTGTAGCTTGGTGATCTGCTGAGGATTTTGCATCAACTCGGCCATGGCATATTCAAGCTCTATGTACGATGTGTCCGTGCCACCCTCAAACATGATCACCAAGATTGCCTTGATGTTGTGTAGAGTGAGACCATATTCATGTTGAATGGAGAGTAGAACATCAATGAAATCACTCTCTTCATCGTCTTGGTCGAGTACTGACACGAACTGCTTGTTGTCATGGTCGTTAATGAGCTTGTCAAGTAGCTGGTCCCATCTCTTATGGACATTGTGGGCCTTGGGACAAGTAACCTACGGACGATTGTCAACCTTGCTAAGCTAGGGAAATAATCCTCAAAATTGAAGCCACCCAGGAGTAGCGAGTTGGCCTCGATGAGTTCTCGAAAGATTTGGTTACGACCCTCCTCACGAAAGAACTTGTCAGACACTGCGTGGCACACTATATCATTGGTATACCAGTGGAGCAACTCGCTTAGATCCACTGCCATGCCTGTTGTCGCCGCCTTGTTGATCTTGGCCATTGCTAGTTGCACTTCTTGTTGTCGTGCGCCGGCATAGCAACGGACCTTCTTAGCGGTGAGGAGGTGTGTGGTGGCGATCGATCTTCTTGACTTGCCGCCAATATTCACCTTACGGGGAGAATGCGATGTCTGATGAGCCATAAAAGAGGATATCAGTGACAACACAGTAGGTCCTTGACGCGAACACGCTATCGTGCACACGTAGGATGGCCTGTGCCACACGAGCAGATGACACCACCAAGGTAGGGACGGTGCCAAGGCGGAGAAGCATTATATTAGGGCCGTACTTGACGGCAAGGTCACGGAAAGTGACATACGAAAGGGAGCCAATAAGGTGCAGGTGACCGATAAACTGGGAGGCTTCCCGGAGGAGAGGGGAGCTTGTTGAACAGTTGTTCATCATCCCTTCTCTTAGCCTTGCAGTTTGAGGAGGAGGAGAAGAGGGCATATGAGTGCCAACAAGAGAGAGTAGCAGAAGGCCATATGGATGCATATGTTGGCCCAAAACCAGGAGCAAGCCTTTCTACACCCCAAAAGCTAGCCCATGAGGTGAGGGACCCCTCTCCTTTTTAAGTTGGTGCCACTCCCCCTAGTTTTCCAATGTGGGACTATTCCTAATAATCTCCCCGTCACACAATGGTGCCCCTTAGCCCTAACTGGCTCTACGCACGAGCACATACGGGCCTCACACCCGCGGTCCACTTACTGGTGCCCCTTAGCCCTGACTGGCTCTACACACGAGCACATACGAGCCTCACACCCGCGGTCTACTTATCGGCCCAACAGCCCAACACATAGGCACATACGGGCCTCACACCCGCGGTCCACTAGGCTTCGGGCTTACATCACACGAGTGTGCACGCGCACTACAGAGATTGCGGGCCTAGCTCTGATACCACTTGGCCCAAAACCGGGAGACGCTAGCCCAACCGGGAGGAAGTCTTTCTATACCCCAAAAACTAGCCCTT